>NW_028243400.1:0-98762 GCF_964263255.1 Lissotriton vulgaris
GACAGAGGGAGTGGGAGGGAAAGGGAGGGGGAGGGGGACGGAGAGGGAGAGAGAGAGTGAGAGGGAGTGAGAGGGAGGGAGGGAAGGAAGGAGAGGGAGTGAGTGAGTGAGTGAGTGAGAGGGGTTGAGTGAGTGAGAGTGAGAGGGAGTGAGAGTGAGAGGGAGTGAGAGTGAGAGGGAAGTGAGAGTGAGAGAGGGAGTGAGAGTGAGAGGGAGTGAGAGTGAGAGGGAGTGAGAGTGAGAGGGAGTGAGGGGGAGGGAGTGAGGGAGAGGGAGTGAGTGAGAGGGAGTGAGTGAGTGAGAGGGAGTGAGTGAGAGGGAGTGAGTGAGAGGGAGTGAGTGAGAGGGAGTGAGTGAAAGGGATGAAGTGAGTGAGAGGGATGGAGTGAGTGAGAGGGATGGAGTGAGTGGGAGGGATGGAGTGAGTGGGAGGGATGGAGTGAGTGGGAGGGATGGAGTGAGTGGGAGGGAGTGGGAGTGAGTGGGAGGGAGTGAGTGGGAGGGAGTGAGTGGGAGGGAGTGAGTGAGAGAGAGTGAGAGGGAGTGAGTGGGAGGGAGTGAGTGAGAGAGAGTGAGAGGGAGTGAGTGGGAGGGAGTGAGTGGGAGGGAGTGAGTGAGAGGGAGTGAGTGAGAGGGAGGGAGTAGTGAGAGGGAGGGAGTGAATGAGAGGGAGTGAGTGAGTGAGAGGGAGTGAGAGGGAGGGAGGGAGGGAGTGAGTGAGAGGGAGGGAGTGGGAGGGAGAGAGAGGGAGGGAGAGAGAGGGAGGGAGAGGGAGGGAGGGAGAGGGAGGGAGAGGGAGTGAGAGAGTGACTGAGAGAGTGAGAGTGAGTGAGAATGAGTGAGAGGGAGTGAGTGAGCAGGAGTGAGTGAGAGGGATGAAGTGAGTGAGAGGGATGAAGTGAGTGAGAGGGATGAAGTGAGTGAGAGGGGTGGAGTGAGTGGGAGGGAGTGAGTGGGAGGGAGTGAGTGGGAGGGAGTGAGTGAGAGAGAGTGGGAGGGAGTGAGTGGGAGGGAGTGAGTGAGTGGGAGGGAGTGAGTGAGAGGGAGGGAGTGAATGAGAGAGAGTGAGTGAGTGAGAGGGAGGGAGTGAATGAGAGGGAGTGAGTGAGTGAGTGAGTGAGAGGGAGCGAGAGGGAGGGAGGGAGTGAGTGAGTGAGTGAGAGGGAGGGAATGGGAGGGAGGGAGTGAGAGAGAGGGAGGGAGAGAGAGAGAGGGAGGGAGGGAGAGGGAGGGAGTGAGAGAGTGACTGAGAGAGTGAGAGTGAGTGAGAATGAGTGAGAGGGAGTGAGTGAGTGAGAGGGAGTGAGTGAGTGAGTGAGAGGGAGTGAGTGGGAGGGAGTGAGTGGGAGGGAGGGAGTGAATGAGAGAGTGAGTGAGTGAGAGGGAGGGAGTGAATGAGAGGGAGTGAGTGAGAGGGAGGGAGTGGGAGGGAGGGAGTGAGAGGAAGGGAGGGAGAGAGAGAGAGAGAGAGGGAGGGAGAGAGAGAGAGAGGGAGGGAGTGGGAGGGAGGGAGAGGGAGGGAGAGAGAGAGAGGGAGTGAGTGAGAGGGAGGGAGTGAATATGAGGGAGTGAGTGAGTGAGAGGGAGTGAGTGAGTGAGAGGGAGTGAGTGAGTGAGTGAGTGGGAGTGAGTGAGTGGGAGTGAGTGAGTGGGAGTGAGTGGGAGTGAGAGTGAGTGGGAGTGAGAGTGAGTGAGTGAGAGTGAGAGGGAGTGAATGGGAGGGAGTGAGAGGGAGGGAGTGAGAGAGAGGGAGAGGGGGATAGTGAATGAGTGGGAGAGGGAGGGAGAGGGAGTGAGTGAGACGGAGAGGGAGTGAGACGGAGAGGGAGGGAGAGGGAGTGAGATGGAGACAGAGAGGGAGGGAAAGTGAGGGAGTGAGAGGGAGGGAAAGGGAGGGAGTGAGAGGGAGGGAAAGGGAGGGGGACGGAGAGGGAGTGAGAGGGATGGAGTGAGCGAGTGAGAGAGAGGGAGAGGGTGAAAGTGAATGAGTGGGAGAGGGAGGGAGAGGGAGTGAGTGAGACGGAGAGGGAGTGAGACGGACAGGGAGGGAGAGGGAGTGAGATGGAGACAGAGAGGGAGGGAGAGGGAGGGAAAGGGAAGGAGACGGAGAGGGAGGGAAAGGGGGAGAAAGGGGGTGAGACAGAGTGAGTGAGAGGGAGGGAAAGGGAGGGGGACGGAGAGGGAGTGAGAGAGAGTGAGAGAGAGGGAGTGAGAGAGAGGGAGTGAGAGAGAGGGAGTGAGACAGTCGGAGTGAGACAGAGGAAGACAGGAGAGAGGGAGGGTGAGAGGGAGAGAGAGCTAGAGAGAGGGAGGGAGACCGAGAGAGATGTGTGTATGCCGGGACGGCTCACTGGACGAAGGCGTCCGCTGCAGGGACCTATGATCAACCTCATGGTCAGTTTTATGTTGTTGCTCTAGCCCCTCCCCCTCCCCCACTGACCCTGCTCCCCCCCACCGATGCGGCCCTCGGACACAAACCAAACTGTAAATTTGGCCCCCGAGAGAAAGTTTGTGAGTACCCATGATGTAGAGGAACAATTGGCTGCAACAAAAATAGCTCTTGATGCTGCCATAAAGGCGACATCTTAGAAGGAGGCACGGAATCCTTAATCCATGAGAAGATATTGGAAAAGACATTACCATAGTAATTAACCAAATGGATTGAATAATCGTATACTTCCAAACTCATGTGTTTTAACATCCCCTTTGGAAATATCAGAACTATCAGATGATGCTTCCCTGATATCACCACCAGCGAAAAAGCTGAAACAACCGGGACAATCTGCAAATAGTGTAGTGGAGAAACACACACCAAAGGCAATATCAAAAGCGAAGCCAATACCCAAGAGGAAAATAAAAGAAGGGACTATGGGGATAACAAGAATGGTTGATGACACTGTAAACAGAAACCCAATGATCTTGAAGCATTATACAGGAACCTACATGGTAAATTGGATTGTATAGAAAGACAATTAATGCAGGAAATTAAACAGTTACAGACAGATATGATACATTTGACGGACATGGTCACTGAAATTTCATCTTCCCAAACACAAAATAAAACATCTAACATTTCGAATTCATCTAAGAAAGGACAATATCAAAATGGAATTACAAAAGAGAAGCCAAGTTTGGCTACTAGATCAAGTATTGTAGTGCAAAGACAGATGAGCAATACATTACTACCAAATGATACTCTATGTCCGACTAAAGATGTAAGTTTATCCAACTCAGACAAGGATAATCATATTATAAAATTACCCACAATCTTACCTTTAGATAATAAGATTTGTCCTAGATATCGTGAAACAAATTTGGGGGGGTTTTAAATCTTCCACCTGAATCAACGCCATATGTTATTGTCTTAAATAATGTGCCCAAACTGCTGGAAACCCAAAAGGAAACATGATAACATGAAGAACCAGGTGGTCCACTGGTTCTCAGTAAACACTAAAGTCAGTGTACACATTTTATACCATGAAATAATAATGTTAAGGAGAACTGAGTGGCTGGGCAAATCAAAGAAAGTATGCCAGGGAGATTGTATTGTAGTAAACTTTCGAAGCAAAAAACTGGTGGGAGCTTTGCTGGAAATTTTAAAGGAACATGGTAAAGGAGATAACATGTATAATACAAATTGTATAAGGGCTGTGCCTCTGGGCTTTTTCTATAGACCTAGTTATAATAACACGTGAAAACATGAGATTGAACACACCAATGTATATACCACTATATAACAGATATGCTCCATTATGGAGATGCAGTGAAATAGATTGACATCCAACTGGCAGTTTTTCTGTTGGCAATATAGTCAAGGTAATTAACTGAAGTTGGATGGATGTTGGCAAAATAGATAATACAGTGAACATTGGTCTACAAGAGACATCACAAGGAACCTCGGGTAATGATCACAATTGTACTACAAGCATAGACATGGAAAATGGTAATCCTAAAACAAATGTAGATAAGGCTAATTTAACAGAATAGTGCCATATAGAGATAGAGGATGCATCTCAGTATGATTATAGTAACAACCCCGATAACGTGCTGATAGCTGATTCTGGAAAATCCCAGAGCAAAACGTTAAAAATTATGACATGGAGCATAGCTGGCATTAATAATAAGATCCATGATGCTAACTGGCAACAAATGTTGGAGGGTTTTGGGGTTGTATTACTACAAGAATCTTGGTGCCCTGAACCTTTTTAAGTAAATGGGTACCAAAAAGTATTTGCACTAACGCAATACCATCAAGAAAGGGAAGGAGGGAAGGCCGAAGGGAGGGCTGGCTACATTAATTCCAGTTGCTTCCCTTTTGACCATTAGGAAAACTTTTATTGAATCACAATATTACCAGTTTTTATATCTCTATTCCAATGAAAATCAGACTTTTATTATTGTTATTTATTATTATTTAATGGTTTGTATAGCGCTGGAATCGACTCCCGAAGGAGTATCTCTGCGCTCAAATAACAGAATGAGGAGTAAATGGTCCTGGAATGTTCACTGAGTTTGAAACAGAAGAGTTTTTAACAGTTTCCTGAATGCAATGTGTTCTGTGCATAGCCTAAGAGTGTCAGGGAGTTTATTCCAAAGGCAAGGGCCAAGGTAAGAAAGAGCCTTTCCACCCAGTCTTGCCCATCTGATGGGGGAACTCGGAGAAGGGATTTGTTGTTGGAACAAAGAGCACGTGCTGGAACATAGGGGATAAACTTCTCCGTCAGATACGTGGGGCCCAAATTTTGCAGAGCCTTATAAATAACACAATAAGTTTTGAATGTAATCCGTTGGCGGATAGGCAGCCAGTGGAGCCTTTCCAGAAGGGGGCGCAATGGGGATCTAGGAGTTGCATTCAGGACTAACCTTGCTGCAGTATTTTGGACTACTTGAAGTCTGCCAAGTAAGCTGTCATTAGCTGAGATCAGTAGCCCATTGCAGTAATCCAAGCGACTGAGCACTAAAGCTTGGACCAGTGTTTTCCGGGTAGAGTCCGGAAGTAGTGGAAACACTCTTCCGAGTAATACAATGACATGAAAACAAGAGCCAGCTGTCTGATTAACTTGCTCTTTTAAGGTTAAACCTTGGCCCAATCATACACCTACGTTTTTCACTACCTGCTTGGGGATGGGGACAGGCCCAGATCTAATGGCCACCAATCTGGCGTCCATAACAGAGGGGCTTCCCCAAAAAGCATCACCTCCATTTTCCCTACATTACACTGCAAGAAATTAGAGGCCATCCACTGTTATACAGCCCGCATGCCATCAGAAAAAGTCTGTTGAACCGCCATAGTTAACGTCCTGAATTGGAAGAGAAGCTGCGTGTCGTCAGCATATGACACAGGAATAAAACCTTAGGACCAAATGAGACTTGTAAGGGGGGGCCACATAAATGTTGAAAAGTGTAGGGCTCAAGCAAGAGCCCTGGAGAACCCCCTTGGTCAGCTCCTGAGGTGCAGAGCGAAATGAACCAATGCTAACACTCTGCGCACAGCCAGATAGAAAGCTTCTCATCCAGGACAATGTGGAGCCCCCGAGCCCCACCTCTTCCAAACGTCTGAGCAAGATATCATGGGAGATCGTGTCGAATGCTGCGGACAGGTCCAACAGCACCAGAATCATAGAATGCCCTTTATTCAGGGATATTCTGATGTTATCAGTCACAGAAAGGAGCGCCGATTCGGTGCTAAAGTTGGGCCTAAAACCGGACTGGGAATGATCTAGACCTCCAGTTAGCTCGATAGATTTCGACAGATGGATGTTGACATGCTTCTTCATTAGCTTGCTCAGATACGGAAGAAGAGAGATGGGTCGGAGGTTTGACAATTCTGTCCCGGGAATGTTGGAGCTTTTGCGGATGGGTCTTACCAGAGCCGCCTTCCACTCCTGCTGCACCCGACCCTCTGCAAGGGAGAGATTCACAAGAGATTGAATCATGGGACCAAGCAGCTTGACCAGGGATGGAACCACTCTTGCAGGGATGAAATCTGAGGGGGAGCCTTACTTCACCTGACCAATTAATGCTTCAACCTCACTCAAGGTAATAGCTGGAAATACAGTAAGTAAAATAGGATTAGTCACCATCGAGTTCTGTGAGGACAGCGAAGGGTAGGTCACAAGGCTACACGTCCTAATGATCTTGTCGTAAATCATCTTTATCTTATGAGTGAAATATAGAGAGATGTCATCACATAGTTGTTGTGAAGGCAGATCAAGACTCTCACAAGCCTTAGGCTTAATGAAGGATCGTAAAATCTGATGCAATAATTTAGATGAATTACCAGCCTGAGTTAGTTGTAAGGCAATATGAGATTTCCGGGCAAGTTTGATATTTTTGTGGTAACTGGCCAGGATAACATGATAGCAATTTTTATCCTCCTCAGTGTGAGTTCTCCTCCAGACCCTTTCTAACTTCCTACATGCTTGCAACGCTTCATACAAGTTTTCATGGGGGCTATAGAATCAACCGCATTAATAATGGCAGAGTTGTATTTAGATAAAGCCACCTCGATAATATTGATGCTTCAATTTGAGGTTCAATTAGTACATTTTGGAGATTTTCCAATGAGATCTTATACCACTGTCTGCGCGAGAAATATGATGCCGGAATCCAGTTTTTTTTATTTTACCATGTTGTGCATAGAAAATTCAATAACTGAATGGTCCGACCAGTTCACCTGCTTAGGAGGGTCACATACAATCTTAGATGAACTAGAAAGGATCATATCCAGCGTATGGCCAGCTATATGTGTTGGTCCCTTATTATGCTGCACTAGTCCTAGTAGGGACAAGTCCGCCAGAAGGGACTGAGCCTCAGAGTTTTCCATAAGGTCGCTATGCACATTAAAATCCCCCAACAATAAAAAATTATTGCCGGATTTAATATGTGGGGCCAACAATTCAACTAACGAAATAGCAAAGTTTGTAATTGGACCTGGTGGGCGGTATACCAACGCCCCTTTCCAGCAGACCTTTGTGGGAGCATTAATCCTAAAAACCAATACTTCTATACTAGCAGTACTACACTGGTCTAGTATCGAGACGGTAATCTCACTCTTATAAATGATGGCAATACCGCCTCCAATTTTGGCAGGTCTGTCCAGACTAAGCATTTTAAATCCTTCCGAAATGCCCAATGTAATCGCCGGGACCGAGTGTGGCTTCAGCCATGTCTCGGTCAGGAAACTCAGCTCAGGCTGGACTGAGGAGATGAGATCCCATAACTCTGCTGAATGCTTGGGCAAAGATCTGATATTACATAGCAGATTCTTCCACCTTCTCGATGTAGTCTCCATAAGGGACGATTCGGAATAGTCTAAATACATTTCTATAACAATATCTTTGACAATACAAGCAGCACTGTAATTAACCTATTAGAAGAGGATGTGGACCATTTTGTGAAGGGAGTTGTAGGAACTTATGTTTTATTTTGGGCGTGAGATTTTAATTGTGCTAAATGTGATATTGAAGCTGGTGAGCCATGTGGGTATTGTGACCATTTTGGTGACAAGAACCCACCCTTCTCACATGATAAATATGGAGAAGCCATCAATAATGCAATGCATAAATATGATTTAATAATTTTGGAACCAATTATACTAGATGGTGAAGAAAATATGTATACCTTTATGGGAACAAGGTCATCTTCAAATATAGACCATATTATAATATCGACAAATGGCAACGACTTGGTCGAAAATGTTTCAATAAATATCAGTATGTTTAGTGACCATCATTCCCTAAGTTTGAAATGAAAGGTAAACTTGTTAACAAAACAAAGGGGTAAGAATGCAGATGTTAATATCGACACCCAAGGAAATAATGGTGTCTCAATAAAATGGAAAGGTGTTAATCCATCCTCATTCATGGAAACCCTCAAAGGGAAAACACAAAAAGAATTAGAAATCTGTCTGGATGGTTCCTCTATGCAAACAGCTGTTATAGCTGATTTTGCTAATATCACCAAAGAAATTGCAGGTGACTTAAAATCCAAAAAAAGGAAACAATTGTGTGGTCCAATTCCAAGATGGTTTAACCATGAATGTACAAGGTTAATTGGGGAGCTGAAACTTGTGCTTAAACAAAAACCTAGAGATGCCAAAAAAATCAATGCTGTAAGGAATGATTATAAAAATCATACTGCCACATCAGCAGGCCTGCAATCATCGTGGCCCTAACGCTGGACTGGGACCTATTTCCATCGGGAAGATTGCAAGACAGAAGAGACTACGATCGGCACTGCTCCACTCTGCTGCTGCCATTTGCTGCTGGGGTTGCTGGCTGCGCTATCCACGTCCCTGCGCCATTGAGAATACGGAGTTTGCCATGGATCAGCTTGCATGCTGAAAAGGGAGCCCACAGTCGCGTACCACCGGCTTGGAGCTAGTACTGACGCATAGCGCCGTTGTGATCCACGCAGAGCACATACTGAATGCCAATGCCAACAGACACAGCTATTCTAAATCTGGCCTTCCCATCTGGGTATTCGGTCCATACGCTCAATCGCTCCTCTAGAGGAGGGGGTATAGCGCTCGCTGTTAAATCTTGCTACCCCTGCGACTGGAGAGGTCAAAAAATTGCGGGCTGCGAAAGCGCCTTGTTCAAGGTCTCTATCACCCACCCATTTTACCTTCTCAGGTTTACTAATATACCGCCCCCCCCCGGGGCAGCGACGTGGCATTTAGGGAGGCACTCCCTGATGCCATCAGCTCGCTGGCCGTAGGATGTGCCAATTTTTCTATCCTAGGAGACCTGAATCTCCATTTTGATACTTTGACTCTGCCTGCTGTGAGTGGTATCGTGGCAGATCTTGAGGCTCTTCGACTGCTTCAATTGGTCTCGGTTCTCACCCATGTAGGTGGACATATTCTGGACCCCTTCTTTTCCAATCTAGCAGAGGTAAGGGTTGCTTCCCCTGTCCCCATGGCCTGGACGGACCACTCTTTGGTGACGATCCAGTGTCCATTGTCTGAGTCTCCTTTTAAGTCCATGACGCGCGTCTTTCTCAGACGTCGTTGGAATAAATTAAAACTGGAAGACCTCCATCGTCTTCTATCTGAGGACCCTTTGGGCCCGGTGGAGAATGTGGAATCTGGTTACGTCCGTTTTTGCGAATGGGTTACCAGAGCCCTTGATTCTCTTATTCCAATGACCTCGAGTAACTGTGGACCACGGGACCCTAGTCCATGGTACGATGGATCTTTGCGTGCGTAGACGCGCAGAGAGAGAATGGCGGAAAACCTATGACATCAGTAAAAAAGCCATGTATCTGGCTACCGTCAAATCCTATCATCGCGCTGTCTGCAGAGCTCGGGCGGCATTCTACGCCCTCGAATTTCGCAACAGCACGAACCCATCAAAAACCATTTTTAAAGCCCTCAAGGACCTTGTGGCTAAAAAGGCTTCTGCGGATGCCATTGGTTCCAACGCACACTGTGAAACGCTGGCGGCTTTCTTTCTGGAAAAGGTCCATACCATCTGTAGAGCCTTTCCTACGGCCACGCCCTCTGGTGAAGGGTTCCAAAGCCCTCCAAGGCAGGTTGTTTTAGATTCTCTTCCCTGCCTAACACCGGAAAGTTTTAAGACACTGGCCCTTCAAGTTAAGTCGGGGTCTCCGGTAGATGCGTTAAAGCCTGCGGTGTTTAGAGACTTGGCATCTTCTAATCTTCTGCCAGTCTGCTCTTTGATTAACATCTCACTCACATCTGGTCTGGTACCCCTGAAGTGGAAACAGGCAGTGGTAATGCCCATTCTGAAGAAGCCATCTCTCGATACCAGCAAACCGGAGAATTATCGGCCGATATCGTTCCTCCCTTGGCCGGCTAAAGTCACGGAGGCGCATGTTAATATCGCCCTCACAGACCATCTCTCGCGTACTAACATCCTGGATGACACGCAGAATGGATTCCAAGCCGGCCACAGCACGGAGACAGCCCTCCTATTTATGGTGGAGCATCTTCGCGCTGTGCTTGATGCGGGTCAAACGGCGGCGCTTGTTTTATTAGATCTGAGCGCCGCCTTTGACACCGTCTCGCACGGGATTCTTCTGCAGCGCCTGGAGGAAGCGGGCGTGGTTGGCTCCGCTCTTCAGTGGTTCCGCTCTTTCCTTGCTGACCGATCTTTCTGCGTGGCCGTTCCGCCCCATCAGTCCAAATCACATCCCCTGGCTCTTGGGGTCCCGCAGGGATCCTCGCTTAGTCCCACGTTGTTCAATCTTTACGTGAGGCCGCTGGCTGAGGTCGTGAAGCAGTGGGGTATGACCATGGTGTCATACGCTGACGACACTCAGCTAGCAGTCACGATCAGCGGGGATTCTGGGGTGGAGGCCCCAAGATTCCAGGATGGACTACGGGCGGTTGCCAGTTGGATGACTTCCAACTGTCTCCAACTCAACGCAAAAAAGACGGAAATTATGGTCTTCGGCAAACAAGCGGAACTCTGGGGCGATGCATGGTGGCCCTCAGAGCTAGGTCCCACCCCTACTCCGGTCTCGGAGATAAAAAACTTAGGGGTGTGGTTAGATCCCACCCTTAGCTTTGTCTGCCACACTAAACGCATTGCGGCCTGCTGCTTTGGCATCCTGCGCAGCATGAGACCTGTACTTAAATTCTTTGACGCCTCGACTAGACAGCTCGTGGTACAGGCGACGGTGATGTCTCGGCTTGATTATGCCAGCTCCCTCTTGATAGGGATTAATCAGGCCGAACTCACTCGTCTCCAACGCGTGCAAAATGCAGCCGCCAGAGCAGTCGTAGGCTTACCCAGGTTCTGTTCCGCCTCTAACACCTTGCGCTCTCTTCACTGGCTACCAATTAGGCAGAGGATCCAGTTCAAAGTGCTTTGTATGTCCTACAAGATCCTTAAAGGTTCCCCTGCTCCGATTCTTCAGAACCTTTTGTCTCCCTACATTCCATGTCGCTCACTACGCTCATCGGACCTTGAACTAGCAGTAGTTCCACGGTTTAAGCGAAGTCGGGCTGGGGGTCGCTCTTTCCGTGTACGTGCTGCTGTCCTATGGAATGCCCTACCATTCAAAGTACGTACCCTTGCTGATCTGTTCTCATTTCGCAGGGCTGTCAAGACTTTCATGTTCCCTTAGTCTTTTCCCTCTCATCAGTCCATTCTTTTAAGTTGTGTTATGTTGCTCCCTTGTCAGGCGCCGGGACGCTCCTTTGCTGGAGCAGCTGCGCGCGTAATAAATGCTCGTAACATAACATAACATAACATAACATAACATAACAATGGGCACCGACCACGATTGTATAGATCAACGAGGACTAGCTAGTTTAGGGAGAGTAAAGAAGACTCAGGTAGGTACGTCAAAGAATAATAATAAGGAAAAAGCACTGTTTTCCTTATAAAGCCCTCACCCACCGACCTAGTCGGTGGCATGCTTCATCATCGGGCCCACCACAGTGGCACAGAATGTGCCCCGGGTGTGCTGCAACACCAGGTGACTGCGGAGCTGGTATATTGCTGAGTGTGCAGTGAAAGGGTGAGAAGGTGAAGTTTTAAAAAGCTATACAGGAGGTCCCAGCACCCGAGGGTTATCAATCTTTAATAAACTGGGCCTCTGTTAGCAGGTTAAAAAGGCAAAGGGACGTAGATAGGAGTGCTATGATGACCTACAACGTCCAGTGTGGTCTACATGTTTCAGCCAGTGCCTTTTGATTTTTAAGCTGGCTTTCCTCAGGACCAATAGGGTATGTGAAAAAGTGCAAATTAAATAATAATAAACTTAAATTTAAGTGTTTGTGTAATTCTTTGGCTATGTGTAGCGCACACCAAGGCGCTGTAACTGTTAGAGGGGGATTCCCTCAGGCTTTACTACAGAAAACACATAGGACAAAGACAAGACGTACAGGGTAGAGTCATATTAGAGTGGTATGGCTTTAAACCACTAAATGCCGGCTTATAAGGTGGTGTGCGACCTATATTCTTAGCCCACCACCTAACACTAACGGTTTTATTAAAACCCTCACCAGTTTCATGCAGATGGCATGAGCTCACTATAAGCCGAATATAGGTCGCACACCACCTTATAAGCCGGCATTTAGTGGTTTAAAGCCATACCACTTTAATATGACTCTACCCTGTACGTCTTGTCTTTGTCCTATGTGTTTTCTGTAGTAAAGCCTGAGGGAATCCCCCTCTAACAGTTACAGCACCTTAGTGTGCACTACACATAGCCAAAGAATTACACAAACACTTAAATTTAAGTTTATTATTATTTAATTTGCACTTTTTCACATACCCTATTGGCCCTGAGGAAAGCCAGCTTAAAAATCAAAAGGCACTGGCTGAAACATGTAGACCACACTGGACGTTGGAGGTCATCATAGCACTCCTATCTACGTCCCTTTGCCTTTTTAACCTGCTAACAGAGGCCCAGTTTATTAAAGATTGATAACCCTCGGGTGCTGGGACCTCCTGTATAGCTTTTTAAAACTTCACCTTCTCACCCTTTCACTGCACACTCAGCAATATACCAGCTCCGCAGTCACCTGGTGTTGCAGCACACCCGGGGCACATTCTGTGCCACTGTGGTGGGCCCGATGATGAAGCATGCCACCGACTAGGTCGGTGGGTGAGGGCTTTATAAGGAAAACAGTGCTTTTTCCTTATTATTATTCTTTGACGTACCTACCTGAGTCTTCTTTACTCTCCCTTAACTAGCTAGTCCTCGTTGATCTATACATATAACCCAGGGGATACGGGCTAGCCTACCTAGTCCTCTCTCTCCCATTGATTTGCATATCACCGACCACTATTGACAGCTGTTTGTTAATACCCCTTACACGTCTTCGCTGCCCGCTCACCTGCTGGCGATTTGGATACCCCACAGTGCAGTTCACTCTCGAAGTGGAGGGTATTCCCAACATCAAGGAACACTAAGTGTTGTGTTGTGGGGTTGATTGACTCGGAGTGTGCATGTTGCCATTGCGGCGCCATACTTGGCTTGGAGACGCACGAGGCTGCGGCGGTAGACCTCGAAGTAGCAGGAAACGAGATACCAGAGAGCAAGATGGTGCGCCCTGAGAACCGTCAGACAAAAATAACCTTCGAAAGTGCGAAACGGGGTACGAAGACGGCCCCTGCCGAGCCAGGGCCTAGCGATGCGAACTCGTCTGCCACTGCCTCTCCCACCAAAGAATTGGACCTACACCACCTATTTCAAGAGATGAGACAGGGCTTCGCCACTGTGGTAGAAAAAGTAGATGGGATGACATCCAGGATGGACGCCCTAGTGCATAAGGTGGACCAGCACGAGGAGCGGATCACGACAACGGAACAGCGAATGTCAGATAATGATGACGTCACCGCATCCCATACTACACAACTCGCCCACATGGACAACTTGCTACGAATAATAGCAGCTAAGAATGAGGACTTGGAAGCTCGTAGTCGACGCAACAACATACGCGTCACGGGAATTCCGGAATCCACAGACACGGGCAAGATGGAACTCTATGTGGAGAAACTCCTCAAGGGATCGGTGGGAGAAGAGGCATTTTTGCCTCAATTCATCGTCAAACGGGCGCACAGATCATTGGCCCCTATCCCCAAGCCTGGATTGCGGCCTAGGCCAATTATCGCTAAGTTATTGAATTATTGCGATTGTGATGTAGCATTGAGAGCGGCCCGGACTCAACAGACCTGCACTACAATGGTATCACATTTTCCATCTACCCTGACTTCACTCCCCTGGTGCAGGAGGAGAGGCGCAAATTCATTGCTGTCAAGAAGAAGTTGCGGGAAGCCCAGCTGGAATATGCCCTGCTCTACCCGGCGAAGCTAAGAGTGACACACCAGGGAAAGCATCGCTTTTTCACAAATCCACAAAAAGCTGAGGACTACCTGAAAATGATTCACAAGGCACGGAGGGGTGGTCGAGATGCTGAGGCGAACCCAGAAGGAGACCCGTCCTCGGCAGCAGAGGAACATTGATCAGATGTAACCAGCATGACCAGACTTGCTGTAACTTTGAACTGCCATGCTCTACCCTCACTACACGGCTACAGAGGGCTCGGAAGATATACTGCAGAATAGGACTAACTACCTCTCCAGTGGTAACGTTTTCCAAGGGCCACTATCCATGCCCTGGCCTCCACCGAGGGTGGTACAGTTTGGGAGGCTACCGGCGGGAGAAGTGGCTGTGCGCCCTTGATGTTGTTTCCCTCACGGGTACTCCCCATACATAATATTGAGTTGTTGAAGTTGAGGGGGGGAGGGGTGGGAACGGCGGCTGCTGGCATGATTGGGATGCTGTAGTGGGAGGGGGAATGAGTCGGTTTGGGGTGGAAAGTTCTACACATGGAGTGGATAGACGAGATACAGAGTGTCATGGTAAACCTTATCGTCTGGTTGAGACAGATGTTGCTGCATTCATGGTAGCGAAATTTGATAGTTTGATGCTTCGTGACTTATGGCGGACTTAAGAACCGATGCACAATTGAACTGTATGTCATGGAATATTAGAGGGCTTAACAACGCAAAACAATGTCTAAATGTGATTGCTTATTTAAACTGATACCATGTCCATGTCGCCATGTTACAGGAAACTCACTTATCACCACATACACGTGCCACCTTTGCTAGTAAATGGGCTGGAGTCCGTGTCTTCTCCTCTTACTCTACCTATGCGAGGGGAGTTACTATCCTCATTAGACATACTGTGCCATTCCAAAAGGGCGGTGAATTGATCAACAAAGAGGGGCGCTTTGCCTTGTTGTGGGGGCGGATGGGCAGTGACACTTTTACCTTCGTTAATTGCTATGCTCCTAACATTGATATGCCCTCTTTCTTCACTACACTCTGGGGCAAAATTGTGGATGTAGGGTCCCGACACATTATCTGGGGGGGAAATTTTAACTTGGCATTGATGCCACAACTGGATAGAGCAGATGGAGTGACACACTACAAGCCCAGATCCAGAAAGGCACTGGAGGGCGTGATCACAGAAGGCGGATTGGTGGACATATGGAGATATCTATATTCTTCCCGGAGGGAGGGCACACACTTCACTTCGCAGACAGGCACATGGGCACAACTGGATTATTTCCTTACTACTAGGGAGATCTCTGCGGGGTTTTGAGGGTGACACATTTGCCAAGGACATATTCTGACCATAGCCCCGTCCTGATGCACACACGTATACCCGGATAAGATAACCCTAGGCCACAATGGAGGTTACAGCCGACGGCCCTGTTGGACAACTTGTTCCGCACCGAACTCGGAGAGGAAGTTGATGCTTTCTTTCCCAGGAACAAGGGATCTGTCGACTCGGTTGAACACATCAGGGAGGCATTCAAAGTAACGATCAGGGGGTATTGCATGTCCAAAAGTTTTGGGGTCCTACGTGATATACAAAACACTATCCACACTTTAGATGGAGAACTGAAGGCTTTAGAGATTCGGATGGTGGAGGACGACAGTACTGACATACATGCTGAGTTCAGAGACAAATTGTCAAAATATGAGGAAGAGGCTAATAGGGAGGTAAAATTCAGGAGGAAACACTGTCAGGCTAGGAAATACTGCGAAGGTGACAGACCGGGTAGGGCGCTTGCGGAGATGACGTGCACCCCACGTGACCGCAACACGGTTCTGGAACTCACAGACTGCCAGGGACACACAGTCAGAAACTCGGATGAACTACTCACTGCTTTTACTTCACATTATCACACACTTTACACCACTGCCACCACGGCCGATGTACCTTATGCTGACTTCCTGGGCGATGTAGCTCTCTGCTGGCTAAGCGACGGAGATAGGGCCTTCCTAGCAGCCCCCTTCGAATTAGAGGAAATCCGTGAGGCTATAATGTCACTGAGGAATGGTAAAGCGCCCGGACTACATGGAATCCCCGCCGAGTTTTATAAAGCATACATAGATATCATGGCCCCTGTCCTTCGAGGAATCGCTGAACGACGGCATCCTCCCCAGTTCCATGCGGGAGGTAGTCATTACCTCGCTTCTGAAACCCGGCAAGGATCCTAGCTCCTGCAACTCTTACCGCCCACTCTCACTTTTAAATTGCGACGTAAAAATACTTGCGAAAGTTTTAGCTACTAGACTATCCCTCTTAATGACTAGAATTGTCTTGCCTGATAAATCTGGGTTTGTCTCGGGCCGATCCACCTCTCATAACCTGCGTACCCTATTTTCCCTGCTTCGCACGGTCCACCCTGATTTACCAGTAGCGGCAGTCTTCCTAGATGCCACCAAGGCATTCGACTCGGTCGAATGGCCATACCTGTTTACTGTCCTGGCAAACATGGGATTCCCAAAGCTATTTATCTCCTGGGTTAAACTGCTCTATACGCAACCAACGGCAAAAGTCCTCATTAACGGTCGCCTTTCACAGTCCATTGCCATCTCTAGGGGCACCCGTCAGGGGTGCCCACTATCCCCCCTCTTATTCGCGATTGCGGTCGAGCCCCTTGCCTGTAGACTCCGGCAGTTACATCGTGATGGTGCGATACGGTGCTTCCAGCGTCAGATCGACGTGTCTTTATACGCTGACGATATGACACTTTATGTCAAACACCCTGCTTTGAACCTCAATCCCCTACTTAGAGAATTTGTATTATTCGGCAGGATGTCAGGAGTGCACATAAATTGGTCCAAGTCATAATTTTACCCTCTTACTGACGCGGTTGCCGACTTTCCCCTTGACTACCCCCTTGAGTGGTGTCGATCGGATCTCCGATACCTCGGTATACAGATCTCCCGCGACAAAGATGAAACATTGCGCTCCAACTATGGAGTAGCAATCACGAAACTCACGGCTTCAGTGGACCGCTGGATTACCCTGCCGCTTTCCATGGCTGGCAGAGCGTCCCTTATCAAGATGATAGTACTACCCCGATTCCTATACCTCTTCCTCAACATCCCATATTATCCGGGAGCCTTCTTCTTTAAAACTTTGAAGTCTGAATTATGTCGATTGTTCTGGGGGGGTAAGGGCCCACGGTTGAAATGGTCCACACTAATTCAGCCATATGATAAAGGAGGCTTCGATGTCCCTGACCTTGAGGCTTATTATCAATGTGCGCAGGCGCATTATGCTTATCACTTGATGGTTCTTACCCCTTTCATGCCTCAACTGGCAGTGGAAGACTGGATCGTACATCCCCTCCCGCTCAATGGCCTACTCCACTGCCCGGAATCATCAATAATGACATCGAATACTTCCGTCTCCTACACTCTAGACGCATGGCGCCGCATAGGTAAGAGGTTATCCTGTCGCCTACCGTACTCACCTAGACTACCGCTGACATATCACCCTAAACTCGCACTTCTACAGGAACGAGGCTTTCGAATGCTCTGTGAACGCATACAAATCACCTGTTGGGGCGACCTTTTCTCGGACGGCCAGTTCAAATCTGCTGAGCTGTTCTTTGCTTCTCATGATCGCACTCCGCTTGATGTGTTTTACTACTTGCGCTTGCGCCAGGGGATGAAAGACATCCTGCCTGAGTTCCCTGGTGAGCCTGAAGTCCTGCCTCCACTTCACTTTCTGCTATGTTCACAAGATGGTACACACCTAGTCTCTGGCCTATATCGCCAGCTAAGGGCTAACACTCCAATGCCTGAGGCCGGGGCTCGAGCGCATTGGGGTACTGACCTAGCTACCGAACTTACCGACGAGCAATGGCAGTATTGCTGCACCCTTACGGCCCGAATATCGGCCAGCTGTAGACTCAAGATAATACACTACAAGTTCCTGCAGCGAATATACTATACCCCGGTTAAAAAGCATAGGTTTCGGCTAGCTGACAACGACAGGTGTGAGCGCTGCCACGCCGAGCATGCAGGCTTCCTGCACCTTGCTTGGGAGTGCCCTCCTGTTCGTCTCTACTGGCAGCAGGTTCACAACGCTCTCATTGCAATGACTGGAGAATCCATACCTAGAGATCCACTACTTATGCTACTCGGACACACGCAACACATCCCTAAATCCTGCAAAAAATTCATAGATACTGCATTGCTCTTGGCAAAACGACGAGTGGCATGTCGTTGGGGTCGGGGCAGAGCACCTAAATTCAAGGATTGGCTAGCAGACATGACTTACTGTCAGGAGCAGCATATAACCATCACTGAACTACTACCGATTTCGAGTCAACCTAAAGACATTTGGGGGCCTTTGGTTAGCTACCTACTTGCCCAGGCAGATGACGACGATAATCCGGAGGGAGACCATACCAATGATACTGCTGACAATCAGGGGTAAAAGATATTACCTACCGTTACATGCACCACTGACCTCCCTCTGACCCAGTAGGCCGACCCCATATATTACTCTGTACTTCACTGACCTGCACGAATCACTTTTACCTGCTGCCATCGGACACTGAACTCACAGACGCTCCTGTTGGGCCCTCACGCAAAATGTGGTTCCATTGTGCCGCCTATACTATGCATCCTCATCATCATACTTGAAAAAACTCCATGTCACCACGCAATGTGCTCATCCTCAAGGCGAATGTATGCTGCTGTGAATGCTAATGTATTACTGTATAACGTCATTGCTCATTAGTACATATGATACTTGGTTGACTCAGAGCTTCATCTCCATGTATGTTTACAATTCATCATTGTTTTTTTTTATGGTGGAAAAACAATAAACAGAAATAAAAAAATAAAAAAAGATAATAATGTAGTGAGGATTGATACTGTAGTACCATAGGAAGACTGGGTGTTACATTTTTTGAGTATTTTTAACCCATAAGGTATAGATATGATTGATCGGAAAAAAGAAAAATGTATAAAGGTAAATCCAGTCAAAATATCACCAATCACACCAGAGAAAATAAAATTAGCACTCAAAAAAAGTGCATATGGGAAAGCACCGGGGTCAGATGGGATGCCAATAGATGTTTTTAAGTATGATATGGAATTTTGGATACCTATACTAATGAAAGTTTTTAATGTTGCTTTGGGAGGAGTATTACCAGCCACTTGGGTTGAAAGTATCATCGTACCCATTTTTAAAAAAAGGGGACAGGTAAAAGGAAAATTGCTACCGCCGAATATCCCTTCTTGATTCCTCTTCTAAGATCATGGGCCAAATCATGCAGGAAAGGCTCAAAGTTTGGGCCTGTGAAAAAAATATACTAACAGGGGTACAGTATGGTTTCAGAAGGGGTATTGGGACGGTAGAGCAATGTTTAAATCTAGAGTTGTTAATTGGGAAGTGCACAATAACTAAAGAGGGGATACTCCATCTATGCTTTGTAGACCTCACCAGCACCTTTGACTTAGTCAATCATCAAAAACTATGGCAAATTTTAAAAGGGCTTGGTGCTCCCACAGAAATAATTCTATTTGTATCACAAATGTATGCATATCTAACCTCAAGGGTACGGTATGGAGAATTAGGGGAATGCACGCCTGATTTTGTGATAAAACGTGGATATACGACAACCCTACAAACTGATGAATACAAGTTTTTAAAAAGATTATTTGCAATTCCTAGTGCAACTGCAAACATAATTGTTCATAAATAACTGTCCGTTCCATATATAAGCGATACCATAAATACGTCCGGTCTCACCCTTTGACATGGCCTATGGACTAAGGAAGAAATACAATTCTCGAAGGATTTAATTACAGATTGTCCAGCTTTAAACCATAGTTTGAAAATACCATGGCTGGGACACATTTTAAACCTTTTGATGAAATGCAAAGTAAACACAGATAACCCCCTATAAATATAGGAATATAGTAAAAGCGACTTTAAAGTGAGATATATAACTGCAGTGGAACATGAAAGGGATAGGGTGGCTATCAAAAAACATACCCTAGCTGCTTATTGTGAACGTCCATACATGAGGGGTACCCAGTTATACTTAATTTTGGTTCGAAATATTTGGCAAAGATTTTACCTGACCAGGTTAAGAATGGGTACTTTACATTATCTAATTGCTTTTCCAAGTACAGAGAAATGGCATTGAATATTGCCACCCTGCCCATGTGACGGTGCAACCTTAAAGTCCACCTTGGATTTATCCTTTTTTGTCCTCTTTATATGGGTACCCGGAAAACCGTCTTAAAGCCACTCTTTTTAAAAAATATGCTTTTTAATTACAAGGATGCGTTTAACTTTATATGCAGTCTGGACACTATGAAAATTATCGGCTCAGTTATTAGTTTCATACAACAATCGATTAGAAAAAGAAAAGACTACGCCCTTTTGGACGCTGTGCTGTATGAAAAAGAAGACGCTTAACATTATTAATTTAAATGTTATCTTCTTGCACTTCCTGCACTCGCACCCTATTGCATGAATTGTATTTTATGTACCTTTGTAATAAAGCACTTACTATTTTATCATGATATTCTCCCTATGAAGCCAAAATTTGTTAATCTCATTTTTAGTATTAATTGTTGTCCATGACAAATTGTAACAATGTATTTTTTAGATATATGTGTATTAGTATGCTTTTATGGTATTTGTCTTATGTCACTGAATAAAGCTGTTTTGAATTGAATTGATTATGAAGATGAAAGTCCCGAGGAAGGAGAGATTGTGGATGCAGACAGGAAAGGACATCCTGGTGCTGTCAATGGAGCGGGAGGGGGGGTTAATCTAATCCCACGTCTTGTGCTGTTTTTCAGATTCCTATCCGGGATCAGGAATGCCTGAAGGTCAATGCAAAGGTGCAACAGATGTTTCCACTGGAAAGGCAGCAGGCTTTGGAGCAGGAACGGTCCTTACGGCCACGTAAGAACACCAACGAGGTTCAGAGTCTAATGATGGTGTCAACTGGGGTGGATGCAGGGTGTGATTGGGAGCATAAGGCAAGATTGAGTAAGTTAAGGACATGGGTAGATACAGAGGAAGAGAAAAGGGAAGGGGGTAGGCTCACGGCTGAGGCTCCGGAAATGAGAATAAAGACGACGCAGGGCAAGGAAGCAACCACAAAGGTAAAGGAAGATGACAAATCAGGGGGACAAAAGAAAGGCAGAGGAGACAGTAGACAAAGAGAGCAAGATAAATAGGCTCTCGTATATGGGGGTTACAAAATAGCTGGGGGCACACTTAATGTTGTCTACTAAGGAGCGCATTTGGAAGGGTGAATATGTAGAAATGTTTAAACTCCTACATAGAGTACACAGGGCAAAGGAAGGCCCAAAAGAGGAGGAGAATGAGCTGGCTAATTCCCCAAGGGTACCTTTGACTACAGAAAACTGGACAGCAATGTTCCCCATATACACCAGCGTGTATTGCATGAAACATCCAAAGAAGAGCATAGCATTATTCAAATATATGTATGTCATACACAATGCACAAATATCCTCTGGTGATAATACCTGGGTGCAGTATGAAGAGGCGTTTCGGACATGCCTGGCATGGGACCCCGAATCCCAATGGGGGAGTTGGGCATAGACCAATGGCAGCAGACGATGGGATCAGCTAAATTTTAGAAGATCATATACATGGTCAGAGGTTTGCCAATTGTTTAGCACCCCTTTTAGGGCCGTCCCACCTGGAGAGGGGTACATAACTGCAGTAAGAGCCAGGGAGGGTTACAAGGGGCATTTTGAGATTTCAATAAGGGCATGTGCACAAGGAAGTATTGTAGAGTCCGTCAAAAATTCTCCAAGTGCTCGGGGAGACACCCCCTTGTCAATTTCTACGGGAACACCGGGGTGCCTCAGGATCTCAGCAAGGAAGCCAGAGCTCGCAGTGGCAACAGAATTCAGGGGGAGCAGGTTGGTCCATTGAGGGTAGCTACAGGGGAGGAGAGGACACAGGGACCTCAGGGGAAAAGCTTGTACAGCGGTTAAGATAGATAGGCTCGCTTTCTGGTTGGGATCTTATCTAAATAGGGAGAATGCCTGTAACTTACTAGAAGGGTTTACATGAGGTTTCAGGTTGGGGTACACTGGACCGGGCAACCACTAGGTAAAAGGGGGACCCCTGATAGGATGGAGGTGGAGCAATAGGGGAAATTCAAAGTATCAAAAGTCTAACAAGCTGCTCTACCTATTTGTTTCTAAGAACACAGTTAAGTCGTTGAATAAATATATCACTCAGGCTATGCCATGTGCTTACACAAAAGAATACCTGGGTCAATTATTGAAACAGCATTTTATTTTTCTTTCGCTGTTATTCAAAGACAGCAAATCAATACAAGAATAATAACTTTACATAATAAAATATATACAACAATTACACTGGCCCTTAATGATGAAAATGTTCATGGACTACCTTTCATACAACATTCATGCAATCTTACACTCAAATGGACCCATTCAAACCATGAACCCACACTAAACATTCATCAAGAGTTGTTATACCTGGTTCTGATACAGAATCCTATATACATGCAAAAATAGAACACATTTTTCTTTCATAAGTCAATCGGATTGCTGTTGTACAGTCCATTACTTATAGAGTTATGCATCAAAAGGTTACAATGTATCTTTATGTAAATAATTTGAGAACTCAAACTATATTAAGATAGACTGCTTTTACATAAATCAGACAATGGGGTGCATGTATAAGGGACAAGAAAAATCAAAACACGCCAAAGCGAGTTTCGGTGTCACCACCCCCTGTCCGGGGTATTACCTTCTTCAGGGCGTGAAGGTACATTCATGTCAAAAGTCCATGGGGCCTAACAGAGGTGGGAGACCAAACAAGATTAGTTTATCGATGCAGATAGTCAAAAATAAGATGATGGGACTGATGAGTCTGAAAATTAATGATGGATGGAATAGCCCACTAAAAAGGCGTTAGAAAATAGCTGCGAATAATGTTCAGAACGGTGCACCCGACCACTAGGTGGAGTTGTAGGCCTAGAACGGAGCAATTCTGGCTCATACAATCAGGCAAGGATTTCATTGGGGATGATTTGGCTTCGGTGTCTTACTCATCTGTGGACGTAGCTATGGCCATGGTAGAACAAGCTGGGCTGAGAGCCTTTATGGCAAAATGTGACATTAAATCAGCATTCAGCTTACTATTGCAGGGTATCCAATCTGAGGGTTCCTGGTATGTGGATAAAGCCCTCCCCATAGGATGCTCCATTTTGTGTACCCTTTTTGAGTGCTTCAGCATGTTCCTGCAATGGCTTTTCGTGTAGAGAACTGGTCAGGAGAAGGTGACACACTCTCTTAATGACTTTTTCATGGTCACAGGCTCTGGTTTCCCAGACTGCCAACGACTCCTAACTAGTTTTCAGGAGCTCATGGAGGAGATGGCGGTCCCTGTGGTCCTGGAAAAAAAAGGTTGAGACCAGTGACTACCATTTCCTTTCCAGGAGTCTAATTGGATGCAGTGGCAATGATAGCGCATGTTCCACAAGAAAAGAGGTTTTACATGCAGGTCCTACTAGACATGATGTTGGCAAAAACAAAAGTCACAGTCAGGGAGATGCAAGTGCTTTTGGGACACCAACATGTTTTACTTAGAGTGGTGCAGGTGGGTAGGACCTTCTGCAGAAGGCTAGGCTTAGCACTAGCTGGGCTGTCACTACTCACCATGATGTTAAGTAGTCTGCTTGGGTTAAGGCAGATCTTTGGATGTGGGGGAGTTTTTTGGTGTCATTCACTGGCATTCCGATGCGCACACTGCAGGAGGTTGACTGGGCATGGAAATCTTTACTGATGCCTCAGGTGGCATAGGCTTAGATGTAGCCCTAGGGACATATAGTCCTCCATTTTGGGCTGCCACTGTGTAAACCTACAACAAAATGGTAGGTTGGAGCCCAAAATGGAGGACTATATGCCCATGATAGTAGATTTGTGTAATTTATATCTCACCCACCCACCCCTTGGAGTCTAGTGATTTGAGAAAGGATTCGTTTTTATTTGATGGTAGTTAGGGCAGGCTAATCACAGCAGGTGTGTAGGAGCAGGTTTAGTCTTGTTAGTCGCTTGGAGACAGGTGCACAGGTGGGGTGGTTGGCCCACAAGCTTGCAGGTGTTTACTAAAATTAAGGTTGGTTAATATTAATATAGGCTAAGCAGGCAGAAAAGGAGGGTCTTAGCGAACCCATACCGGAAGTCCTGGAGGTAAAATGTTACTTCATAGGAATATCAAGTTGAGCACAGGTTAATTAGTTCACTGCTAGGCATACAGGGACGTTTAAAGTGTGACAATAAGAGAAGTAGAGAGCAGAGAGAATATATTTTAACTTTTTTCAACATGTAACCACTCAGTGGTTCAAACTTACAGGGGTTGTTCAGGCAGTGCACTGCTACGTGAATTTGTGTTATTCCCAAAGATTTCGGTGTTGAGTTTGAGACACTTGTCCAGTTCAGTTCGTGACGTTCATCACACATCTGTGGAAGTTAACTTTAGTGGTGGAGGGGTCTGCAAACAGCGAGAAGATGAGCTGTGTGTAGTCAGCTTGTCAGCTTAAGAGATGATGCTGAGTCCATGTGATCTAGCAGTGGTGGCCAGGGGGATCATGTAGAATTTGAAGAGAGTTGGGCTGAGGGAAGATTCTTGGGGGACTCCGCAGATGATCATCTCAGGCTTTGATGTGTACAGTGGGAGGCTGATCCTTTGGGTTCTTAAGTGAGGTATGTGGCAATCCTTTTGAGGGTGTTTCCTTGAATTCTGATGTGGTACAGACTATTGATCAGGATGTGGTGATAGACTGTGTTAAATGAGGGTGACAGGTCCAGAAGGAAGAGGGCTGCTGTTTCCCCGCTGTCCAGGTTGTGGTCTTCTAGGTGTTGGGTGAGTTACTGGTTTATTAGTTTTTAAAGGACATTTGCTGGATAGGGGAGGAGAAAGATGGGCCAGTAGTTCTTCATTTCAGCTGGGTCGGCTGATGTCTTTTTTTAGTATGAGCCTCACTTCAACATGTTTCCAGTCCCTAGGAAAGGAGGCTGCGGTGATGGAGGTGTTGAGGACTTTCCTGAGCTCATCACCGATAGCCTTGCTTCCGAGGTTGAAGATGTGGTGGGGGCATGAGTCCGTGGGTGCTCCTAGGTGAATAGAGTTCATGATGGAGTTAGTGTCTTGCTTGGTGAGGAGTTTCCGGTTGGTGAGAATGTGTTTGGGGTTTGTATTTGTGGGTGCGAGGGTTGGTGTTTGAGGTTTTCATAGATAGCTAAGATCTTGTTGTGGAAGAAGTCTGCCAGGTTTTCACACAGTTCCTGGGAGGTTTTCACACAGTTCCTGGGAGGGAATGATGTCGTTCTTGGTGGCTGCAGGATTGGTGAACTCCTTCACGATGGTGAAAAGCTCTTTGCTGTGGTTTGCGCTGGCTTTGATGCGGTCTACTAGGGTGTTCTTCTTGGTTTCTTTCAAGAGGTAGTGGTATTGGTTCAGAGCATACCTGCGGGCATACCTGAGGGCATACCTGAAAGCGGTGTGGTTGTCTGTCTTTTTGCAGATGCACCACTTCCTTTCAAGTTGTCTGCAGCTGCAATTGGTGGAGTGCAGTTCCTCGGTGAACTTGGCGGGGGCAATGGCATCGCTCAGTCTGTGATTCACAGGGAGAAGCTCTTAGCTGCTTGTTCAGGATCATGTGTAGAGTCTGGGAGTTTAGAGAAGAGAAGGTCAGTCCTCTTGTCTTCAGATACCTTTTCCCAGTTTCTTTGTGTAGATTTGGGGGGCATGGTGCCAGGGTGGGTGGGTCCTGAGATGATGAAGTGTACGCTTGATGGGTGGACCATGTGAGTGGCGTGGTGTGGATGTACCCAATTCTGTTGCTGGAGGTGAAAATGGGTTTGTGCATGTGCTCTGCGATGTAGATAGGGTCGGTGACGAACTGCGTGAGGCCAATGTTGCTCATGCTTTCCAGGAGGTCAGTGGAGTTGGCGTTGCTGGGGTCGTCGAGGTGGAAGTTGAGGTCCCTTAGGAAGATGTAGTGCACTGAGTCAATTGTGAGCAGGGTGATGAGTTATGTGATGGCGTTGCAGAAGCAGGGGCATGGTCCTGATGGTCTGTAGGTAAGGGTACCTCTGATGGTACTTTTTCCATCTGTGTGGAGTTGGAAGTTGAGGAGTTCCATTACTGGTGTTGGGTCATCAGGGGATGTCGTGCAGCAAATGATTTCCCTGTAGATGATGGCTATAAAGCCTCCATGCTTATTGGTTTGGTCCTGGTGTGTTATCTTGTAATCTTCAGGGATGGCGGTGGCGATGTGTGGTGTGGAGGCGAGGTTTAGCAAGGTTTCTATCAGGAAGATCACGTCTGGGGTGAAGGAGACAATCGTGTCCCAGTTCTCTGTGGCTGTTACCCAAGTGAACGTATTTTGAGTAGGATGCACTGGATTTGTGATGTGGTGGTCTTGGATGATGTTGCGGGTGCAACCGTGTTTGCAGTGCCGCTAGTGTGGTTGACTGTTTCATTGCTGAAGGTGAGGCGGCAGTGTCATCAGGAGTATGTGCGGAAGCAGTGGTTGTTGGTGCGTCCTGGGCCCAGGGCTTGTAGGTCAGTGGTGGTGTATCATCATGGAGTGGAAGGAACAGTGGTTAGCCACTATTAATTAATTTCTTGGTAACCCGGTCAATTGTTATTTTATAAACCCTGCCCCCTGAGTTTGAACCCAGCCATAGACAAATCAGTCTTGACCCTCCACCAATCTAAAAGATCCAGTCTGAAATGCCAGGACAGTCCTCACTGAAACCGAACACAGGCAACACCAGGCCATTTCACCCTTATTTTGAGTCATCAGTCAGGTACAGCTTAGTTACAGCCGAACAGTGTGCACAGGACCCACGTCTCGGCATACCAGTCCCACATTGGGCGTACCACTGAAGTATACAAAAAAGTGATGTATGGAATGCTTGAATTAGTCTCAGAAACAACTAAACAAGTGCCAATACTGTTGCTTACTAATTAACCAGACCTTGGGTTACTGCACAAAAAGAATTAAACTTAGTGTGAGTTATAGACTTGAAGTCAGTCAGAATGGATCACTTTTATTTTTCATATATATTTTTTCGCAATTTTATGTTGGTTATAATTCACCAAATTGCACAAATCAAATATAACAAACAATACAAAAATACAATTTCATAAAAATGACAGTTTATAAAATACACACTATCTCTTCAGGTTTCATACATCGTTGATCAACATTAACATTTCAATCTCACATTCTCACACATACCACACATATACTAAAATCTCAGAAAAAATTGTTAGTTTACACCAAAGAGACTTTTTTGATTGATTTGAAAGGTTTTTTAAACACATCAATATTTGTCTTTTTAAAGGGTAATCTTATGGTGTAGAAGGGCGGTCTACGTGTTTCGAACCCCTATCTAATGGGGGGGTTCTCATCAGGACCTCATAGCTGTAAGAAAGAGAAAAGAGATCTCTATCACTAGAACTGGAGGGATGTACTCTTTTGACTAACAACCCTTACTTCACCTGCCTCTTACCTTGAAATTGGAGTGTGCCCTATTAGGTGAATAACCGGACGAGGACAACTGAAAAAAATGAAAATGACATACAAAGTCACTCAACTTATTCTTACCGAGCAATCTGGGGTGCGTGCGTTCATAATGCATGGTTGAATACCAAACCTACTTACATGGCTTCTGGGTTCTCTTTCAATGAGTGCAATATCTGTGAAAAAAGGACTGGATGTAAGTTTCCTATCTAGTCGACGGAAGCGTTTGGTTTAGAGAAATCAGTAGAGAGCTTACTTGATGATAGGTTTCTTCATGTGAAGCTTTTGAGGAGCCGGGAATTGAATCAGGGACCTATCAGTCAATAAATGCGTGGGTAAGAGACTGTTCGTTTGCCTTTACGGTAGTATTCACATATACCAGAGAGCCGCGTGTTAAGTTGTTGCCCTTACCTCAATTCATGAAGCGCTCTATGTAACGTGGTGCATGTCTTTTGAGGAGCCGGGAATTGAATCAGTGACCTATTACTGGGTAAATGCGTGGGTAAGAGACTGTTCGTTTGACTTAGCGGTAATGTTCACATTTTCCAGAGAACCGCGCGTTAAGTTGTTGCCCTTACCTCAATTCATGAAGCGATCTCTGTAACGCGGTGCACGTCCTTCACCCGCTGTTTGGTAAACTGCAAGACGCCGTTGTTTATCTGAAACTGATATCCCGTCTCTGATTGGATGTAGGACTGCGGCTTCTGGGGATTGGAGTTTGCTTCTTCGTACCATTCAAAATGAGGAAGTCTCACGCCACAAGCTGGAATTATGCATCAAATTAATGTAGGGTTGGAATATAGTTGCACAAACATGCACATGGGTCCACATGGAAGGGAAATCTTAATTTCCTCGCAAAATTGATGCGATCTAATTCTCAAATATTCTTGTGTTAAAAATGGTTAGGGACGCATCTTTTGAAGTGCATCATGGGAAATGTGGTTCGAACAAGGTTTCAGGAATGGTGTGATATATCGTAATATGAGAAGATCAAACAGAAAGAGATCCTAGTTAAGAATTATTTGTAGGGAATAAGATGAAGACGTGTTTATGCATGCCACTGGGCAAACAATGGTCAAAATGGACCCCAGGGAGTCGTACAATCATCATGAATAGGTTCATTTTCTTTTCTGACAAATGGAATAATGTTGAATTAGTTTAGCTTATATAGTACTGACAGTTCATTCAGGCCTTCGACCGCAGTATTGAATTTAAGGATGAGCATTGCTTCTCTTCTGGATAATTTCGCATCCAGATCTCCGCCTCTTAGATCTTTTTCGACCTTCAAAATCACTGTCCATTTTATGTCTCCTTCTTTGTGACCCATAGTGTGCCAGTGATTCACCAGTGGGGCAGTTAATACTTTCGTCTTTATTCTCGATTTGTGCTGTGTAATTCATGTTCTGACTTCTTGGTTGGTCTTACCAATATATAGAAGATCACATGGGCACTTAATGCCATACACAACAAACCGTGATCGACAGTTCGTGAAAGAATTATGTTTCCAAACGACATTTTTATGTTGAAAAATAGACCCTTCTTCTGAGGTGGAACAGCATGAGCAAGTGCCACACTTCTTATGTCCCACTATGGGAGGTAGGCCGACGAAGGATCTGACTGTGATATCTTCTTTCGGTGGCAAAGCCGCTCTGACTAGGTGATTTGAAATGCTCAAGTTTTTTTTTTAAAGCAAACAACGGTTTGGCATTTAGTGATGTATGTAAATTTTTAACTAGATGCCAATTGCTGGCCACTACCTTTTTGAGCCAATTGGAATTCGGACAATACGTTGAGACGAATACAATCCTGTAATTTTCTCTTTTTGTCCTTCTTTCAAGTAAACTTTCGCGTGGTGTCCACCAAGCGCGTTTCATGGACCTTTTAAGTACTTTCTTTGGATAGCCTCGTTCCAAGAGGTTATCTGTCAATTTGGTGGCATTACTCAGGTACTCATCTTTAAAATGACAATTGAGACGAATACGAAGATATTGCCCGTACGGTAAGTTATCTTTCAAACTTCGCGGATGGTTGCTTGAGAAATGAAGTGATTTATTCCGGTCTGTTTGTTTTTTGTACAAAGTTGTAACTAGGCCTCCATCTGCTGGATAGACTTTCTTGCGTACGGTTATTGAGCCATTGGTGGAATTCTTTTAGTTGTTCTTCATTTCCAGTCCAGACAAAAAAAACGTCATCGATATATCTGCTACAATATTCGATGTATCCAAGGAATGGATTGTTTTTATAGATGAAAGTTTCTTCGTAGGAGGCTATAAAAAGGACCGCTAATTCTGGTGCAAACGGGCAACCCATAGCGACTCCGCTTGTTTGAAAATAAAAATCTCCATCAAAATTAAAATAATTTTTCTTTAGAGCGAAGCTGGCCAGTTTGAAAATGAACTCTGTTGGAACTTTTTGAGGTCTCTCACGGGTCTCCAAGAAATATTCCAAAACATGTAGTCCTTCATCTTGAGGTATTTGGGTGTAAAGGGACACCACATCCATTGAGACCAAAAAATGAACATTTTTTTCAAATTTGATCACTGTAAGCTTATTGATAAAAATCCGTTGTGTCTCTTAAGAAGGATTTAACCTTGACCATGAAAGGTTTCAAGAAAAAATCGACAAATTTTGAGGCAGGTTCCATGAGTGATTCGCACCCGGAGACTATCGGTCTCCCAGGAGGTTGAGTCTTGCTTTTGTGCACTTTAGGAAGTACGTAGAAGAGTGGAATGCGGGGGTGCTTTATTTTAAGATATTCTGTCTCTTTTTTGCCAAGGAAGCCTTTTTCATTTCCTTCATCAACAATAGAGTACAGTAGATTTTTTAGTTCCAAAGTTGGGTCATAATGGATTTTTCTGTAACTTTTTTTGTCATCTAGCTGGCATTTAACTTCTGATATATAAAGTGACTTGTCACAAATGACGATTGAGCCGCCTTAGTCTCAGCCACTTTTAAATAGTAACAAAAAGAGCTGGATGGAGTGTTTGCAAAAGTGAAAGATTTAACTGTTTCTGCTCAAGCACTGCATGCTTTTCAGGATGATTGCCCATTTATGATTACGGTTGATGTAAGCATGAATATTCTGGATAATGTTCTTAGTCAAAAGGTGAATGGCAAGGAAAAAACTGAGGCGTTTGCTTCGAGATTTCTCAAACATTTCAAGCAAAATTACAGCACCATTGAACGTGAGATGCTGGCTTGTGTTTGGGCGACTCAAAAATTCAAAATGTACTTTTGGGGTCACAGATTTGAAATCTTGATGGACCACAAACCGCTGACTTTTATTTTCAGCAAAGTCACCAATAATAACATGTCTGCCAGGTTGACTAGATTAGTTTCAAAATTACAAGAGTACAACTTTGATATCAAACACATTCAGGGTGGAAATTTCAAGCCGATTGCTTGTCAAGAATGTTGATAGAGAATGATGATGTTGAAGATTTGGAAGAAGATGATGTGGAGTGTGTTGCTGTGCTGGATGCAGTTGAGAATTGTAGTGCAATTATTTCTGAAGCGGAATGGAAGGTTGCTTGCTCGAAACATGTTATTATGTCCAAGGTGTCAGAATACTCTACAAGTAAATGGCCGCAGGTGAGAAGTTTAACTGGAGAGTTCCTCAACTTGCTTTTGCTTTAGTGGCTGATGAACTTTCCATCAAAGATGGATTTATTTTGAGAGGGGATAAATTTGTTTCTCTGGTTAGTCTGAGAGGTTACATTATTAAGGTCGCTCAGGTAGGACATTTGGGTGTGACGAAAATTTCCATTAAGATTAAACAACAATACTGGTGGCCTGCTCTAGATGTTCATGTTAGGAGCTTAGTGGATAATTGTAAAGAATGTTTGCTTTCTGCAAAGCTCTGGAAACGTTCGAGATTACCTTTGCATCCAACTGAATTTCCTGGCAAACCTTGGGATAAAGTTGGTTTGGATTTTTCTATACCTCATAATGTTTTGGAGAAAGATATGAGGTATTTAATATTGGCCATGGATTACTATTCGAAGTGCATGTATTACAAATTTGTGGATTTACCGAATACTGATAACACCATTGGTTTTCTAAAAAAGGTGTTTTTGTTAGAGGGGCTCCTTGGTTTTTAGTGATTGATAATGGAACACACTTTGTGTCGGAAAGGATGTGTACATTTTTGGAGACATGAGATATCAAGCATTTGAAAAAGGCTCTGTATTCTCCTGCTTCCAATGGACTGGTGGAACGGGGTAATACAGTTTTTAAAGAAGGAATTTAAACAGCTCTGGCTTCTGGCCTTGAAGTAGGAAGGTTTGTGGAGGAAAAGCTGTGGAATACCTTACCACACTGTATCACTGAAGCCACTCCTTCTGAGTTATTTGGTGGTAGAAAGGCAAACACTACTTTGTTTCTATCCTAGCTGGATAGTAGAAAATCTGTTGGTTATGGCTCTGGTTTTAGGAGTGTGACAGATGTTGTCAGGGAGAAACAGTTGGACATGAAGAAAAGTATTGACATTAGAGGACACCTATGTGATTTGAGAATTTCTGTTGGTGATTAGTTTTTGTTTAACAAATCATACAAGATAAAAAAGGAGAATCTGTATATTTGGATCCTGTTTTATTCTGTAAAGTAAATAAAGGTGCAGTGTATGGTAAAGGTAGGTGGAACAAGAGGCAGTAGGTGAAGTTGATGAAGGATCAAGCTTAGTTAATTAAAAAGCAGCAAAGTTTCATTAATGGAGCATGATCAGGAGTGGACGCATTGGTTGCATGATCATGAAAGGTCCGAATCCAGGAGTGAGAATGTGAATCCATTGGTCGGTGGGCCTGTTGGGAGTTCCTCGGATGGTAGTTTAGATGGTTCTGTTCGAGGTGTCGTATTAAAAACCTCTGTCGAAGTTAAAGGATTTTGTTAGATACTAACTTTTAGAGGTCTTTTGTGGGTTTATATCTATTTGTGTAAAGGGTTGAGGTGATGTAGTGGGTTTGTATTGTAATGTATTGTTCTTATGCTGTGTTCTATTTTGCCCCATGCTTGGAGTGTGCATGTTTGGGTATTCGATCGGCTGCTGCCAGTTGCGCATCGAATCTTCTGAAGGTGCGCTGCTTCTTTCTGCGGCTGACGCTGTACTTAAATACATTTACCTTCAACTTAAGAAGAACGTCTTCTCCGTGGTATTTACTTACATATCACAGGAGAATATTATATTACTTGCTATGTTATGTTTTTATTTAATGTCACGGGGAATGGGGTTGCCTGAGGATATTTTTTATGTTTTCTGAATTGGCTTCTGTTGTATTTTTTAATTGATGCCATGTTGAATTTGTATATGCAGGTGAGGTTGTGTGTATTTGTGGTGTCCCTGATTCTGCATGGTATACTTTATTTTAGTATGAGTAGTTTTAAATTTATGAAGTGTCCTTGGTTCTGCAAGGTATGTGGGAGAGGGTGTGTGTAGTGCTGTAGTTGGAAGTGATAAATGCATTGCCTTTTATTTACAGTAGATGTAATGTCTAGTGATTCAAGGACCAGTAAGGGTTGAAAGATACCCTTTGCCCACTGCTTGAGTGGCTGAGTGAGGGTTGTAAGATACCCCTGTTCTGAGTTTATGTAGTGTCCTATGTAAGGATATTCGAGGGTTGTAGTTTCCCTCTGCCTACTATTTTTATGCGGTTGAGACACTTTCATAGGTTAACAAGATGCCCTAAAATGGGATGAGTGTAGGTGGGAAGATACCCGTTGCTTACTTTTTGGATTAGGGTTGAAAGATACCCATTATATATGTTTATCATTTCTAAGGGGGAAATGTGTTATATTCTGTATCAGATATAATGAAATCTCTCCCTAGTTGTGATGATACCTGCCACTCAGCCTCTGTGCGTGAAGTCACAGAATGGTTATGTATGGCTGGGTGATCAGTTAGAGCGAGCTGGCTGAGCAGCAGGAGGCACCTCATGGTGGGTATTGATATGGCATTTACATGCCATCTGTAATCTGTAACAGAGACTATTATCTCCTAAATAAATTCCATCATAAAAACTATGTGACCGGCCTACAGAGGATCATTATTTGATTGCAACACCAGTCCACTGTTATTTTACAAACCCTGCCACCTGAGTTTGAATCCAGCCATAGGCAAATCAGTCTTGACCCTCCTCCAATTGAACAGTCCAGCCTGAACTGCCAGGACAGTCCTCCCTGACACGGAACACAGGCAATACCAGGCCATTTCGCCCTTATTAGAGGTCATCAGTCAGGTATAGCTTGGTTCCAGCCGAACAGTGTACATAGGACCCATGTCTGGCCAACTGGTCCCACTTAGGGCTTAGCACTGAAATATACAAAAAAGTGATGTATAGAATGCTTGAATTAGTCTCAGCCACTGGTAATTAGTCGGGGCTGATTCCATCTGTGTTTTGCGCACCATGCCACCTCAGTTTGGACCTGGCCATATGCTAATCAGTCATGACCCATCATCCATCATCAAATTCTTCATTTGGCTCTGATGAGCCACAAAAGTCATATCATAAAATACACAATACAAATAATACACCATAAAAACTTCAGATAGGATCCATTAGACAATATAATAGCAGCACAATACCAGAAAGTTTCAATATTTAGATCGTAGCCTCAGGGAACTTAAGATATAATTTAAAATAGCGATAATGACAGTTTTATTTCCCAGGCACTGCAAGTAAGAAAAGGCTGCAGTGTGAGATCTCAAGTCCAAAGCACACAATATGGGGGAAAGACCTGCCTTCTTTGATGTAGATAAAAAGTGCAAAATAATGCTAAGTGAAAAGTGCTCTGTTCAGCAGGGATCTCACAATGAGAGAGAGGTAAAGATGAAAACCAGGTACCTTTGGAGTGGTAAGCCACCAAAAAGTGTATGGTTTGTAGTCGAAACCTTGTGAGTAGAAAGTTCTGTCTTTCATCTACAATAAACTGTAAGAAAAGTGATGGGCGTAATAGTGGAGCCTGAAGATTAACTCCTCACTCTTTCCACCGTGCTTTTTGCGCACATTGATAAAAAGGATTTTTTATGTGTGCTGAGGAAACGTTTGACAAAAGGGTGGGGCTTGGATAAAGAGCTGGGATACCCAAACTTTAATTCAATTTTTTTTTAAGTTCAAATCATTATTATTTGGGTAAAAAAAAATAAAAGGGAACAAGACAATACAATAATAGTAAAATACAGTCAGGGTTCGCAAATGCAAAGTACTAGATATAATACACTGGTGGTATTGATACAACAATAACAAGAAATAATAATAAGACAGTAATAATAAAGTAATAATTAAGCAGTATTAATTAACCAATATCAATTAAGCAATAAGAGAACAGAAAAGAAACTGAAGCATGTGGTGATTAAAACAAATACGGTTGCACAATCAATGTCGGCATTCGGCTAGTGTCTTGTGTCGACTGTATCTATCTACGTCACATAGTCTATCTGCGCCTCACAGTACAGGCTTGGGGTAGTGGTCTTGAGGTAGCTGTTAGTCTGCAGGTAACGCAGACAGCGTTTGCCTGTGTTACCTACGGAGGGTCAAATGGAAAGGAGGAAGCATCTAGTGCCTTCTACAGTTTTTTGTGAGAGACGTGTCCTGGGGTGGGGTGTAAGGCTGGGTTATCAGCCCCTCTTAGGAAGGACAGCCAATCCTGCCACATTTTAAACAACACCTCAGAGGCGTTTTTCCACTTACATAGTACCACTTTGCATGCCAGTGTGAGCAGTAAGTCAAGGAGCTGGCGGTCAGTAGTGTTTGTCAGTTTCGTGTCCAAGACCCCCAGTAGGACATAAATAAATTCCCTTGTTGGTTTGATATTGAATATGTGTTCTATGCAATCAAAGATTCTATCCCAATATTTCCTCAGGGAGGGACAATTAAAAATCATATGGGCCAAGTCCCCCACTCCCGCTTCACAGTTCCAGCACTTTGGGCTGTCTCTTAGGTGGAGCTTGAAAAGCTTTTCTGGCGTCCAATATACTCTGTTAATTATCATGTATTTGGTTTGGGATAATATAGGGGAGAGGTTGTTCTTGAAGGCAGTTGTATGAATTATATCCCAATCGAGGGGCAGACCTGTTGTGTTAATCTCCGCCTCCCATCTTATCTCATTACGTCTGTGTGCTTTCTGGGGAAGGGGAAGGAGGAGTTTGTCAACTTTTGAGACAAAATGTCCTGCATTGCTAATACGCGAGATATTACTCCAGAGCCATGGCACAGATGGTGTCAGGGAGCGAGCGGACAGGAATTTTTAACGGTTTTAAGCTAGGGATGTCTTGGCAATTGTCCAGATTCATACAATCTGAGAGCACTGATCTACATACTTGAGCTTCTGTGTTTTTTTTCAAATACAGTGCCACAGTAAAAGGGATTGTAATTTGATGTAATCCTCCAGGTAATTTAGCCCTACCTCCTTGTGTTGGGGTAGAATGTCCAATAGCCAAGAGTCTTCTTATAAACGTGTTCTGTACTCTCTGGAGGGCTTCACAATTTAAGTGTCCCCAGATACCTGCCCCATATGTTGCAACCGATAGACATTTGCTTTTAAAAATACATAGCAGCTCACTTGTGGGTTTATGTCCCAGCCTTTTTGCAAATCTAAAAACTGCATCAATTGCCCTTTGCAATTGTAAACCTCTAACATTCAATAAAAATCTCTAATTAAAATCAGTATCAATAGGAACGGCCAGGTAAGTGAAGTATGTGGATTTTTCCAGTTCTTCTCCACCAAGCAAAAATGTTCTGGTCTTTGACAGTTTTGGACCATATTTAATTATATATGACTTAGTTTGATTAGTTTTAAGTCCTAAGTTATCCATAAAATTATTAAAAGCATCTTACAAGGATTGTAGGTCATTTGCTGTTCGAGCAATTAGGACAGCATCATCTGCATCGAGCAGAACAGGAATTTTCAATTTCTAGAGTGACATCAGAGACCTCAGTAGATCCGCTTAATTCCCGATTGGAGCCTGGATCACTGATGAGTATGGAATCCATAAATTGAATCGGTGTATGGGCCATTGGGACAAATATTTTTTAAAAGTGGTTTGCGTTGAGGAATCACTTGGAATCACACACTCAGTTTTTGGGACGGACTCATCTAAAAGGGTCTGAGAGTTTACTACCTGCCAAAAAGCCACAAGCAGCTCTTAACTCATCCCAGGCCTTCTCTCTTATTTCTGCTTTCCTTTTTGAGATTGACTCTTTGTAGATTTTCCTGGCACTCATTACTCCTATTGTATCCCGTGGCTGTTTTCTAAGAGCACTCCTTAGGAGTTTATGAGCTTTAGAGTAGGTACCCTTAAACCACCACAGGCCAATATGGGATTTTCCAGATTTTTTGGTCAGTGCATCTGCCATGCACTTTGTGAGAGAAGTAAACGACTGAATTACCTTTGTATGGGGCATATTTACAAGGGCTTTATCTCTGCTTTTTTTGCCTACAAAGCCAAAAAGCGGAGCTAAAACCAGCACCCTATTTACAAGAGGGTGCTAACATGCATAATAGCATGTTAGCACCCTTTTCCCCAACGCCTCCCTTTGCATCTCCAATGAGATGCAAAGTGGGTGTTACTGGGCGTACCGCTGATGGACTAACTTGCAAATATCGCTGATGTTCACATCGTGATATTTACAAGGCAGCCCACATGATTTTAGCACACATTAGATTTTGGCAAAAAACGCCAATTTTTGCCAAAATCTAACATCTGCTAAAATCCTGACTTAGCCATCCCTAACATAGGGGGTGGATTATGCTGATACGACCCTGTGGGTCGTATCAGCAAGGTTAGCGCCCTTTTGCAGGGAACATCGCTGGAAAACCAGCGATGTTCCCTGCAGAAGGGCGATAACCTCGCTATCTCTGGAATTTTTATCGCCCTGGAGTAAAGCATTGTTAATAACGCACTACCAGAGTGATAAATACCAGAGATAGCCTGTGATAATATAGTTATGCTAAGCACGGCCAGCGATAATTATCACAGGCCGTTGTTAATTTGCCCCTTAGACTTGTGTCCTCTCCCAAAACCTGAATAATCTCCTGTTGTTTGTGAGTAAAGAGTTCTTTGTGAAAGACCTCCTTATCAATCAGGCCCCATCGGAGGGTTACACCTTTATTTTTTATTAAGATTCAATAGACAATGTGGGGTTTTCTGGATGTCCCTGCATAGAGGTAAGTTTAAATTCAGTATTGATGGTTTGTGATCACTCATGCATGAGGGCATCGTTTTACAATAATTAAATACCGGTAACAACTCTTTAGAAATTAGTATATGGTCTATGACGGAGTTGGACTCTGACCCAATATATGTAGGAATCCGGACAGGGGTCCCCGTACCATAATCATGTGCAAATACCACATTATTTGCAGAAGACACCCTGTTTAGTGCATCCCCATAAGGAATGTGTCATGAACCTACTCCAATGGGAACAGTACAGCCTGAACTGCCAGGCTAGGTCCCCCCTGAACCGGAACACAAGCAACCAAAGACTGGTTTCGACCGCCAGTCACGTACGGCTTGGTTTCAGTGGCACAATGTGCACTGGACCAATGTCTGTGCAAACCTATCCCACTTAGGGTATAGCACTGAAGTACACACAAAAGGGACGGATAAAATGCTTGAATTAATCAAACTGAACCCAAACTGAGGTGGCATGGCCTGCACTTTTTTCATATACTTCGGCATGATATCATGAGGCGTCATAGAACTGACTGTTAAAGTATTTGTGCTCTATTATAAACCCCCAAGATCTCACAAATTACAGCAGAGCGCAGGCCATGGCATAGATTCTACAGGTATCCTAAAAACCTGTACTGTGATTAAACTTATATAGCTCTATCTACACATGAAGAAGAGTGGAATCACTTCATGGTACGCAGCATGCAACCTAGTAGGCCTTACATGGAAGCGTGTGTCTGTCATATGTCATATGGTCTATACAGATAGCATAGATGCTGTTGCAGAGTTGTACTTTTATCTTGTTTTTGATGGAGCGCTTACATGTGAGCTTGAAAGTAAAAGGTGCATGGCAAAGGATGCATGCCTGAGTGTATCTATATGTATACCATTTGATACTGAAATCTAAGAACATTGATAAAGCTCTGTTTAGCACAGAACATGGGTTGTTCATTCAAGACATGAACAAGCTATTTACATTTTACTTATAGCTGGAAGCAGGTGTCTGTCATACAGTCTATATATATATATATATATATTGGGGCGGAGTAGTGCTTTTTCGGCAGAGCCCAGCCGATCCATATGTAAACACTGCAAGATTTGCAAGATCGTGGCTTCAACAAAAGAAATTCAAATCAAAAAGGGCACAAAGGGCACAAAATGGAAAATATACCAACACCTGACATGTAAGAGCGAATACGTAGTCTACATGATAGAATGCCCCTGCCACAAAAGATACATCGGGAGCACGATATTCGAAGTTAAAAAACGGATTTTAGAACACATCCGAGCCACAACCCAGAGGGATTGTACTAATGCAGTTGCCAAACATATGGAGAAATACCACAAAGGAAATTGGGAAACTTTGAGATATTGTGCCCTGGAACAAATACCAGCATCGGAGAGATGCAGAGACCGTATCAAAACATTACGACAAAAAGAATCATAGCATATCCTAACCTTTAGAACCCCGGACCCAAGAGGACTGAATCAAAACGAAGAACTTTATGTCCACCTCTAATAACCAGCTATGTAAAAAACTTTGGGACTAATAAATGAATCACCCAGTAACAAAGAAAGGACAAAGCTCACTAGGGAGCCAAAATAAAGTGATAACATGAAGAAAACATGAAGGAACTATGGGAATAAAAAGAGATGGACTAAAAATGTCAGAACTGTAAACAAAATGACATGCAGTTCTTCGTAGCATGAATATCGCTCACTAGAGAGCAGAGAAATTGCTAGAGTATTATGGTTGCAAACCAAGCATGCAAACTCACATAAAAATAACACTTTTTAATTCTTCACCATTAACACAGAGCACTAACAACACAGAAAAGTAAAAAAGTCTTTCTTTAAAGAAAGTTTTATTTAAAAAAAAAACTGTCACGAACCACATTTTCCACAATGCACTGGTGTATAAAAAACAGGAAGTAAATGTAGGCTAAAAATAAAAGATGTCTGTTTGTTATTGCCCGGCATCCCGTGATCAAGCCTTGGGGTAAGGCGAAACACGTTGGGCAAGACAAGCGTCTGGAATAAAGCCGCTGTAATTTCAAACTACACGAGTGAGTGCGTACTTCTTTATTCAATCCGAGGTTTGAATGTTTTGATGCATATATATATATATATATATATTCACCATTTGATACTGAAATCATGTGATCAAGCTCCTTCATGGAGTGAAACGCATCATGGAGGACACTGGTCTATTCATTTGTATGCCAAAATAAAAGATTGCACTGCTTACACACTAAAGATGTGTGGGAATCCATAATTCCTGTGGCTTTCAAGAGGTCTGTGCCTGAGTGGTTCCGCCCTGTATCTGGCGGTCAGGAAGTGTTTGTATATATATATATATATATATATATATATATATATAAATATTTATATATATATATATATATATATATATACACATTACCTACTGGCAGTCGCCAGTAGGTATATATATAGGACCTAGTTTCCATAGGAAATCCGCAACATTCTATTGGGAATAACTTTGGCGCCGGTTGTTGAATCTTTGCGAATTTCTCAAAGAAGATGGCCCGTTCCGCACCGCTTCTTCCCTGAAAGTCTCGGGTACATTCAACAAGTGGGGGCCGAGAAAAAATGGGGGTCCCAAAACGTGTTATCCCCATATTAATTTCCATAGGACCTTTAGACACGGCTACAGCCCGAACTGCTGAACGGAATTACACCAAATTTGGCAAAATGGTAGAGTCTGATTTGCAGATCGCCCCTTTGCTTAAATGGTGTAAATCCCTCCAATAGCACCTGAGAAAATTAAGAGAGAAAAAATGTATATATCTATAAGCGCGCATCGTGCGCGCACGTACGTTACGCGTACCTTCCCGTGCACGAGCTGCATGCTGATTGGCTGCCACTGTCTGGCAACACTCCAAAACAGAAATTGTTGGCAGCCATCTTGTGCCTCGGTAGACTGAGGCAGAAGAAAGCAGAAAAACAAATGTGTAGAACTCAAAAAGGGGGGAGGGTAGAAGCACCCTGACCCCCTAGGGTTGCTCAATGGGTCCCAAAGGACCTCCAAGGCAAAAAAATATATATATTTATTTTGAAAAATCGCGGGGTACGTGTACCGTACGCGTACGGTGCGCGTACCGTACGGGCACCCCACAATTTTTCAGGGGGTCCTGTGGGACCCCCTGAGCAACCCTAGTGGGTCAGGGTGCTTCTACAATGCCCCCTTTTTGAGTTCTAAAACTTTCAGAGCACGAGCTGCATGCTCATTGGCTTTCAACACTTCAAACCAGGTCGACCGAGGCACAAGAAAGCAGAAAAACAAACGTGTAGAACACAAAAAAGGGGCAGGGTAGAAACACACTGACCCCCTAGGCAGGCTCACTCTACAGGGCGCGTTTGCATGGTTTAAGATGGGGAATTAATTCCTGTTCAATCCAGAGGTACCCTATATATGTATATGGCTTTTCCTTTTTTTTTTCATTCCATTGCCCGGATTTTCCTTTTGATACTATTTACAACCTTATGCTTGGTTTATTTGTCATTGTTTATCATACTTCTCAATGTTTTATATTCCCATGGTACTTTGTATTGACATCTTGCTTTTTCTTTCTCATATCAAATAAAATTTTCTTGAACTTAAAAGATGGGGAATTAATTCCTGTTCAATCCAGAGGTACCCTAGAGGGAACTAGTCCAACAGGTATCTCCAGTATGCGCCATGGAGCTGCGCTGCAGAGTGTTGTAAAAAAGGGGCGTGCCTTCTGAACACCTGCCTGCAAAAATATAGTAAATCAGTATAAAAAAATAACAATTAATACATTTAAATATTTGTCATTTAAAAAACCTTCGAAATTCACTGAAAAAACCATAGGTTTCAGGCCTTATATAGTTAGGAATTAGCATTCGAAAAACCTTTGAAATTCACTGAAAAAAACATAGGTTTCATGCCTTATATAGTTAGGAATTGGCATTTAAAAATCCTTGCAAATTCACTTAAAAAACCATAGATTTCAGGCCTTATATAGTTAGGAATTAGCATTTTAAAAACCTTTGAAATTCAATCAAAAAACTTGTGGTGTTATAGTTTAGGGGTGTTATAGTTAGCTGGACAATTCACTCATACAAAACCATTGAAATTGCTCCTATATATTTAGTTGTACTAACTATATTTCGCGCACCCGCAATCCACTGCTGATGATGTCACATATTACATCATTTATGACATGGTCAGTGACATCACTGATGACATCTCAAATGACATCACTGATGACATCACTGATGACATCATCACGTGATATTCACATACACCTTTTCATACACTTGTAAAATCTTTCATCACTCTTTGTAAAATAAAGAGTATCATATTTGAATCCATTGACAAAGCAATACAAGTATCTAAAAACCCACTCAGTGATTCCTAGATGTATACACACATCTAATCACTTACCTGTAGATTCACTCATACATGCTGTAATAATAATAATAATAATAACACCTTTTTTAGAGCGCCTGGTTACACTAGGCAACAGTGTGTCCCCGCGCTTTAAAACTAATTACTAGAACAGAACCCAAGAGAAAAGGCCGCTGAAGGAAAGGGTGAAAAGATCTCAAAGTTTAGGAAAGAGGTAAGTTTTCAATTTACGCCTTAAGTTTCCTTCAGATGGCTCCATCCGGAGCTCAATGGGGAGGTCATTCCACTGTTTGCTGGCCAAGTATTTAAATGACCGGCCACCCATCCGTGCCCGCTGGATTCTGGGCACCTGAAAGAGCATATGGCCCTGAGATCGTAGATAACGATTAGGGTAGTACTTAGTAAGTAACTTTTGAAGATAGATGGGACCTATCTCATAAGCAACGCTGTGGGTCATGCACATGCTTTTAAATATGATGCGCTCCCGTATGGGGAGCCAGTGGAGTCGCACTAAGGCTTGTTTCCTGAAGATCTTCTAGATAGGTTAAGAGCCAATCTAGCTGCTGCGTTTTGAACACATTGAAGCCTATGAAGGCCTTTCCTACTCAGGCCTAAGTATAGGACGTTACTGTAGTCGAGATGGGGCGTCACCAGAGTATGAATTAACGTTTTCCTGCTATTAGCAGGGAGCGAGTCCAGGGTCTTGCTTAAGGTCTTAAGGATCCCATAGCATTTACCTGCTATCCCTCTGGTGTGATGTTCAAAGGATAGAGTCTCGTCCAGTTTAACCCCTACATTCTTAACCTGCTCCAATGGTTTAGGGCCGGTGCCAAGTTCTTTAGGCCACCATGCCGACGACCATATGGATGGAGATTTCCCCAACACCAAAAGTTCAGTTTTATTAGCGTTGAGACGTAGACAATTTGTGTTCATCCATCCCGCTAGTCCGCTCAGACAGGCGGTAAAGTTGGCTGAGGCCTCTTCCGGAGGCTGAGACAGTGTCACTACCAGCTGGGTATCATCAGCATATGACACTATCTCAACCCCGTACGCCTCAACCAGCTTGGCCAGGGGCGCCATATAAAGATTAAACAAAGTCGGGCTCAGAATTGAGCCCTGAGGCACCCCATGTCTGAGCAAACACACCTCGGATTTAAAAGGAGGACAGTATACTTGGAATTGCCTATTCGCCAAGAATGCACGCATCCACTCGTGAGCCAGACCCTCAATGCCAGCCTCGCTAAGATGAGAAAGCAGCAGGGGATGGGAGACGGTGTCAAATGCCGCGCTCAGATCTAGTAAGAGGAGCGCGGCTGTCTTCCCCTCATCAACTCTACTCCTTAATAGCTCGGGGGAAAAAAGGAGGGCCGATTCAGTCGAGTGGTGCGCTCTAAATCCTGACTGCGAGGGATGCAGATATGATCCCCTATCCAAGTATTCAGAGAGCTGCTTGTTAACTATCTTTTCCACCACCTTAGCGCAGAAGGGCAGCAGCAATATAGGCCGATAGTTATCCAACTGAGCAGCACTAAGATGAGGTTTTTTCTTTAAGGGGATGACCTGCGCTATTTTCCAGTCTTGAGGTTTGTGGCTTGTTAGAAAAGACAGTTTAGCCATGTGGCCTATATGAGTCGCCAGAAGCTCGGCTTGATTCCTAAGGACGTTGGGACGAGCCACATCCTTAGGGAAGCCTGATATGATGCTGCGAACAATATTCAGCAACTCAGTGGTGTTAGGCACCGCAAACTGATTAAGGCAGCCGCTGTTAGTCATCTCACTGCTGGTGGAGGTGCCCCTCAGAGGTTCTACCAGTACCTCTGGAAAGGTTTTATAAATATTGTCCACTTTCTGCACAAAAAAATCAGCAATAGCCTCACACATAGCTGTTGAGTGCAGATCAGGGGCTATAGTTCTCTCCAATTAGGTGAGCTCTTTGTAAATAACAAAGAGTTCTTTGGTAGAGTTCTCCGCCAATTCAATTCTGTTCTTTAAAAAGTTACGTTTGGTAGATCTAATCAGTTTATGATAGCTCTTAATACTCTTTTTATAATTGAGTTTAGCCGAGTCATCATATTTACTGCGCCAGATGTGCTCCAACTTTTTGCATTCCGTTTTACTTTGCTGTCAATGAACAATAGAACACTATCAAAAATACTTATACACCTATATCAACATTACACACCAGCACACATCATATTCAATTATGAAGTCATCCTACAAAGTTATGCAAACAATGGATCATACTTACAGACTTACTTAGCTACACACTTATACAAACACCACTTTATCTATTCATTTAGATAGTAAGTCATAATTAGTGTATTATAAAATCATTATTACAAGTATACAGTTATCCATACAGTCACTCATTGAGTCTTATGTATACTTATTTATATACAACAGGGGTCTCCAACCTTTTGTGTAGTGAGAGCTACTTCTGGTTCGTAAAAATTGTCGTGAGCTACTAAACCCCAAGCAACTCGCGCATTTGTCCGAGAGACCCCCCCACGCCAAATCTAAAAGCTAAAAAGTGGGCAACATTTGCAAATTAGGTTTTAAACTGTAAACCAAAGACATTTTGAATAGTAGGAGATGTTTTTCAAGATATGAAGACTAGTCTATTTGTGCTTGCAGCACGCAATGTTTGGCAATATCAGAAAAATTAACAATAAAAACCAGCCCACTAGCCAATTAAATCAGCCCACAAATAGCCAAAAAAGCATTAGCACAGCCCACCAGCCAAAAATATTGGCCCATAAACAGCTCAAAAAACAACCAATTCACTGATCTGTCAGGCCAGCTCTGCGGGTAGGGCCTGGTTCAACTGTAGGACATTCCCACCCCAATGACCTCAAGTGCAGTCCTATCAAATGGCTTCAGTCCCACCATGTACATATGGTTTAATAGTTAATAATGGTGCACATTTAATAATTGTGGCCATATACAAAGTGCATATTATAAACGGACATACTTTTCTGGCTCCTGGCAGTGTTGTCAGGGCATTATAAGTGAGGAAAAGTTTGTTTAAATTTAAAAACTACTCTTTTTACCCAATCATGTCAACTCTGTGATATAACCCATTGTAGATACCATCTTATCTGCTTCTCCGATTAAATATAAAGGTGACAGGCTGAAAAGGCAGGTGCTCTGGCCGTTCAATACAACTTGTACCACATACACAAGCAGTTATTGAGCACAATGAAAGCGTGGTGCCAGGGTGGGAAAGGCAGGGGGCATACAGTTGTATGCATATGTTGTGAACTCACTCCTTGCAACTTAATTGGAGGCCTGCCTGAAATAGTCACTACTACTGTAACCTCGAGGCACTACAGAGGCGATGTGGTCCACCCATGCTGACCGATTAATTGAGTTTGGGCAAGCCGATTTTAGTACACAAAGGGCAAGAGAGGACATGGGGGGGCCGAGTAATGGGCTAATATTGCAGACCTGAACTATTGAAAGCCCAGGGATTGACACACCGAAGCTACTGGCTCCCTTTTTCACCTCCTGACCTATGTAGAGGGCTCTGTTATTTTGAGACTCGATACATACAGCTATCACACGCCTGAGCGATCAGATGCTGGGCTTTTCTGTTAATTCCTTGTTGGTCATGCATGAATGCAACCAACACAGGTCCGGCTCTAGGACTGTGTGATTTATGACACCACACCAGGCCACAGGGTGCCCCTTCACTTTGTAGGGCGCCACTCAGTTGGGGGCGGTTAAAGACTTGGTGGCAGACACCAAAAGCTAATTATTGCTTTCACATTGCTTCACTGAAGTCTCACGCTCGCCTTTCATTTCTGATACCAGGGCTTCAAAATCAGCAGTCCTGCTCCTTCAAGCACACTTATCAAGACGCACTGGAATGGATGTTTACAGACGTCTGGAATTGAATATCAATCAGTGTGTCCCCGGTTTCATAACTTTATTGCTCTTTTCAAGCTGCACACCATGAAAAAATTGCTTCGAAGTCAATATGCTTTCTTGAAGATGTGGCATGGCGCATGAGAGCTGTCACAGGACTCAACGAGGTGCCATCAACGAGCCATGTTACTCTAAAAGTGCGCACGGTGATACAGTGCACATTGGCATGATGTGTAGTCATTCTGTTTCATGCACAACGTTAAAAAAAAAGAGAAGCTTTGAATTGGTGTCCTTTGTTTAAGTGAGAAGAAACTGCTAGTAGTGGGAAATAACGCTATAAAACACAACACAAAATGAATTTTACTTTAGAATGTTACTGTGTTGTCTGTGAGCAGGAATGCGTTCATCATTTAAGATTGTGCCCTTTGACGTTGCCCCTACACCTAGTGCACGTACAGCAGGCCTCTTTCAGCTGCGCTGCAGGAATTCCGTCTGACCCCGGGCACCCCGGGGCCTCTGCATCCCTTTACACATAACTGACTGTAGACCTGCCTCCTTAGACCTGGCAGGCACAGAAGAGGCGTCCATCTGGCTGGGAGATCGCACTAATGATGTGAAGGGACTTTAATTGGTGTTGCGCTGTGAAAATTGCAGCATCTGTAGTGGAATAAGATGTTGTGGGACATATTCTCGCGTGCTGTACAGTAGCACTGCCAGAGGTTAACTGCAAAACCAGGGCACAACTGAGGTGTTTATTGTGCACGCACATGGAAAGAAGCAGTAAGTATTCTAGCGTTGTATGTAAAATTTACTTTTACCCGCATGAGTGTTGTGGATCCAGGCCCCAAGGTGTGCTCTCACGTCTTGCCTGCTGCTGATGATCGATAAGGTGGCAGGCTGCACTGGTGTAATCAGCAGATGGCGCGGGGCCCGGCAGTTCTATACTGCTTGTATGACCTCGAAACCCTGCTCTGCCATGACTGCTTCTGCTCCACACTAGCACCTTTCGCGCTCGTGATTCTAACAATGAACAGCGCGGTGCTATGGAGGAAAAGGAAGGGGGGCTGATCTCCACGTAGAAGAGGAACGTCATCCTCTTCGGCCCAACCCGCCCCAGCTAACTCTAAGCCAATCAGAGCTGCTGGTTTGGATTAGGTCGGGAATCGCCGCCTGAAAAAAGCCTAAAAAGCCCAAACAACACCTAAGGGTTACTAAATTGAGCAGCAAGTTTAACGAGCTACTCACAGGGTCTCGGCGAGCTACCGGTAGCTCGCGATCGACCGGTTGGAGACCCCTGATATACAACAACTGACACATACACTGTTTTTTATTTTTCTAGTTTGTTGGACATGTACCATTGAGAAATATATTTGCTCATCACCACACCCATAAAGATATTCACTCACCCAAACTGTTAGAACATGTAGTTTTAACTTCATGTATCTACTGAATCAACTATTCACACATCTTTGGGCAGTCACACACCCCCCACCGAACCACACACACATTCACTCTCCCATATAAATACTCAGTTAACTAATCAATAACTAATATAGACTTTCCCATAGCTAGTAACCAACTGGAGAACCAGTTTACCCAACTGATATTCACACAGTTTAGTCACTATCCACTATATTTAGTGAGACACTATTAATTGGTCAAGTAAAAAGTCAACTACACTGCTACTAAATCCTCCACCCAAATATTTATTTTTATATATCCACTCATTCTTTAATGCAAATTGCTATATATATAATGCATATTTAAATAACGAAGCAAACCACATACACTGGATGATGTCATCAGTGATGTCATTTGAGATGCCATCAGTGATGTCACTGACCCTGTCATGAATGATGTAGTATGTGACATCATCAGCAGTGGATTGCGGGTGCGCGAAATATAGTTAGTACAACTAACTATATAGGAGCAATTTCAATGGTTTTGTATGAGTGAATTGTCCAGCTAACTATAACACCCCTAAAACGTATAGTTTTTTGAGTGAATTTCAAAGGTTTTTTAAATTCTAATTCCTAACCATATAAGGTCTGAAACCTATGGTTTTTTCAGTGAATATATATATATATATATTTCCTGTTTTTAGCACTATTTATACTGTTATAATGGATTTTAAAAAGGTTATTTATATGATTTTAGCAAATTTCATTTCAGGGCTCTGAAGTGAAGTATTGTTATAAATATTGATATGCTTCTTAAATCGGACAGTTTGGTGGCACATTATATCTTCTTCTTTTCTGCTCTTTTGCACAGCTCTATGCACTTTAAAATTGGGTACTGCATTGCTAATTTTGCACAAATTGATCGTATATTATATTTTGCATTTATTGTTTTTATATTAAGCTTAATATAGGACAGTGAGGTTTACAATATGCGTTATGATATAGTATCCTCCTTCATAAATGTATTTATACAGTTATATGCAACCTCACTTGGGATTATTATCATGTTAATACATATGCGGTTTAAGATTTGATTCCTGAATTCTTAGATTAATGTGAAAAAAAGTAACACATATTTAAAATGCATTTTTTTTTTAAATTATTCGGAAAGAACAACAATATAAGTGTATTACTAAAGTATTTTTTCACTGTCTATGATCATGTGCTTAATGACATCACTATTGTGGGTGAACACTTTAATGCATATAAAAAGCGACAAACTTTATTGACACTTGCAGTGTGAACAAGGGCTCTTGTAGCCCGAAACGCGTAGCTGTTGCTGTTGTGAAATGCATTTTCGTACTTGAGCCTGTGGTCCGTCTCCTTCTCCGCTGGTGTTGCTGGATTGCTTGCCGGAGGTGGTGTGGAGTTTGTTTGCGAATATATATATATATATATATATATATATATATATATATATATATATATATATATATATTACCTACTGGTGGTCGCCAGTAGATAGTTATAGTTAGGATTTTTTTCAATGTTAAATCTCAAAATTCTATTTGGAATAACTTTGGCGCCGGTTGACGAATCTGACTGAAGATTTCCTCAAAATGGCCTCGCGGCGTTCCAGTCCTTCCCTGAAAGTTTGGGGGGATTTGTCAAGCGGGGGCCGAGATAAAAGGGGGGTCCTAAAACGTGTTTTTCCCATGTTAATTTCCATAGGGCAGTCGATTTCACTTTTAGCCCGAACGGCTGAATGGATTTCCACCAAATTTGGCAAAATTGTAGGGACTGGTAGCCCGATGTGCCTTTGCTATGTCTCAAGATATGTGCTCCACTGGATTTTGAGTAATTTAGGTTCAAAAAAATATATATATCTATGGCAGCGCCCCGGTACGCGCCCCGGGGAGCGCTCCGGGCGCACCACGCGAGGTGCGCACGGAAAGCTGATTGGCTCTTGGGTGTCTGTAAACATTCAAAACAGTCCGGAGCGGCCGCCATCTTGTGTCTCGGTAAAATCGAGACACAAGAGGTGGCTAAAACAAAGGGGGAAATGACCATAAGGCGTCAGGGATAGACCCCCTCTGACTCCCTAGGTTTGATGTGGGGGCTATAAAAGGGCCCCATGGGGCATTTAAAATATATATATATTTTTTTCGTTTTGCGCGGGGGGAGCGCCCGGTACGCGCACCTGGGAGCGGACCGGGGAGCGTACTAAGAGGAAAAAAGAATGACAGAGTTTTTAAAAAATGAAGCCTTTTTTTAGAAATTGGAGGTAGTTCTAAAAATAACTTTTTTTTTTCTTCTTTTTGTTGTTTTATATTTTTTTGTGTTTTTTGAACATTTTGTACTTTTTTTGGCTTTTCAAAACAGTTTTATATTTTTTTGTATTTTTTTAGGGGGAGAAACAAAAAAAAGGGAATTGAAACTGGCTCAACTGGATCAAAAAAACAAAAAACCCAAAAAATTACTTCTTTTTGGGGCACTTGTGATTGTCACCTGCAAGGGCGATGAGCTTTACGCTCTTTTCACCATAGGCGATAAGCTTGCCACATGCAGTACAAGTGATTTTAAAATCAGCAAATCGTAGCTAAATACAAGGCATCATCTCTGATGTTTCTGGTCCCGATGAAGTGGGTTCGTTTCTTTGGGAGGTGGTCCTTGAAGACTGGGGGAGGTTACTGGCCAGTTCCCTGAGCTCTGCACAAGAATAGTTGTTAGGGTGCTTACGGGTCATATGTCGAATCATGGTATTATTACCAAAGGAATATTTTTTGTTTGGGTTGCCCCTTGAGAGTTCTTCCTTACAGATTAGGCAAGTTACCTTGGCCGCATTCACTTTTTTCTTGCCCTCTGGGAGTGAAAAAACTCCCATACAATGTGTGACTTGGGCTTGTATGTGGTATTTTGTTCAAGCAGCCATCTTCTCCTCCCCTCCTCCTCTTCCTCTTCCTCTTCCTCCTCTTGTTGACCACCAATGTAATCTTGAGCTGGTCCTCTTGGTTGTTGTGGTGGTGGTGGTGGGGCAGATGCACCAGCTGCTGCTGCTACTGAAGCCATTATAAAGATCAAAAAGGTACAGAGAGGTACAAACAGGTCTTCCTCAGTCAACGGACAAAGTCAGAATAAGGAAAAAAGGTGGGGTCTTTCATCATTTGGAAAAAAAACTGTCCTGAACCAATGAGAAGTGTTATTTTCAGGTCACAAGACCAGGGGCTTCATCATTATGAAACCAAAACTGTTATGAACCAATGAAAAGTGTTATTTTCAGGTCAAATGACCCGGTGCGTAAGCGCGTCGGATGTTTACGTTGCGCGATCGTATTCGCTTGAGTACTTGCGGGTGCGCTTACGCCGTGCGTATCACGCGGACGCGGCTATGCGATACGTCACGATCATGTTTTCGTTTGCGATATTGGCGCTTACGGGACGCTCCCAGGAGCGCGCCCGGGGCGCTTTATAGAAGTACTCTTTTCGGGGCGCTCCCCGGGGCGCGCACCGGGAGCGCTTCAAAAATAAAAAATATATTTTTTTTTTTAAATGGGAAAAATTGTAGGGACTGGTAGCCCTATTCTTAAGTGGTTTTTACGAAAATTAACTTTGGAAAAATATGTATTGTGCTACATTGGGCTATATATATGTTAGAGCCAAAATGTAGCCCAAATGTATCCCAATGTAGCCCAAAGATGGCCACCAGAGACAAAAAAAAACTGTAGCCCAATGACAGAATGTATCAGAGTGTTCTAAACAACTAGAGCGCTAACAGTCTTACTTATAAAGTGAGACTTATAGTTAGGAATTAGCATTAAAAAAACCTATGAAATTCACTGAAAAAACCATAGGTTTCAGACCAGTTATAGTTAGGAATTAGCATTTAAAAAACCAATGAAATTCACTGAAAAAACCATAGGTTTCACATCAGTTATAGTTAGCTGGAAATTTTACTGACATAAAACCATTGAAATTCCACGTTATAGTTAGTTGGACTCACTATAACTTGCGCGTGTAATGCACTGCTGATGACGTCACATATTACATCACTCATGACATGGTCAGTGACATCACTCATGACATCACTCATGACATCATCCTTGTGACAGAGTGACAGACCTCCTTTCACTGTAATGTAACCCATGAAACACATATTGAAAAATATAAATTATTTTTTTTTTTTAAATGGAGATACCCATACCAGTTACAACAACCAATTCAATAATTCCACCATCTATATCCACATTCACTCATTCACCAACAGTTCTATATAGTCACTCATACATATATACACTCATCATATGTAGTGACACCTATACATCCTGTTACACACCGACAGTCATCCAAAAGTTACTCACACATGCAAATAAACTATTGAACATCCATTTATTTGCATATACAGCTATACACACACTACCACCTTACTTCTAAGGAAATTTACACATACTTACTCTCTTAAACAATCACTTATAGAAACACATAATTATTTAAACAAGAACTCTTTCAATCTCTCACATATACTCACTGTGAGAAGTTGGCCTGATATATAATGTTCACTATTCTAGTGAGCACTTTGTATCAGTCCAAACAACCCTTATTGATGATTGGTTGTAAGTCAACCTTATAGACCAGCTATCCTAGTAGCATGGATACGAGCAGTCCTCGGGCTAAACTCTAGAGGGCGTGTTAAGCCAGGTGTTATACCATCACATATACCCCTTGAACACCAAGTGAAAGGACACCACACAAGTGTTATGAAAATAAACAGTGTATTTATTTAGATCACAACAGCCCTGTACTCTTTATGAGGACAGGGTACTAAGCACACAACAAAACTCTTACGAAAATACTTTAAGTTGCACAATTTACACAAATGCCCGAGGGGCACGAAAAACCATATACTCTGAAAGTGGAATGCGAAATTACTAGCAGGTAAGTACTGGACTAATAGGCTTTGGAATCGCTAGGACTACGTTACTGAACCTTCAGATTACTAGTAGGAGGCCTAGGGGACTCGGGTGCAGAGTGTGCACCCTCACGCGGGATGCGGGACAAAGTCTATGGAGGCTAGTAAAAGCAAAGTTAGTGTTCTCGGGCGAACCCGACTAGTTAGGCTGAAAACGAAAAAGGATCTGGACCCTTGGATAGTGAGGCTATGCTGGGGCACCGAAATGCCGAAGTTACCTAGCCCAGGGGCTGCGGCTGCATAGGTCTGGAAAGACGTCGGGAATCCTCGTTGCAGTCTATGGAGCCTGAAAGACGAAGTTGCTGGCAGGCGACCAGTGAAGATTGTTCGGTGGATCCAAGCCTGGATCGAAGATGGAAGACACCTGTAAGCAGAGGGGACCAAGTTCTGAATCACTAGCCAGTGATTAGATGGGCACCAGGATGGCACCAGATGGAGTCACCTCGACCAGGTGAGTGGGCGACGCTGGGCTCTGCAGTCTCACGGACCAGGAGGCGTTGTCGGCGACCAGGATGGAGGTGCGAGCTGTCCCACGATGGTTGCTGCTGTCGACGTCGCTGGACCCAGGATTGGGGCAACAAGTCTTGGCAAATTCAAGCCCACGCGGTGGACTCAAAATGGCGTCTGGAGTGGACCAGGAGGGTCCGGGGTGCTCCTCTTTTGGAAGGGAGCAAGGGCCAGTCTGGAGCAACCAGACTAGCAGTGTTGATGTCGTCGTTCGTCATCGGGAAGGCCACAAGCCAGCGGGCTAGTAGCCAGACAACGCGGTGAGCAGCAAAAAGCAGAAGGGCCCCACGCAGATCTGGTGGATGCTGGAGAGCTGAACTTCGGTGCTGGAGCTGCTTAGGGTTGGGGCTTCTCGGACCCCAAAGCACTCACTCGAGGATCCCTCGGCGGTCGTGCTGGGCAAGAGTCGTGCAGTATTGAAGATGGCCGGTCCCTCGAGGTCTCGTCGCACCCACGGATCTCAGCCGAGCTGACGATGTGGGTAGAGGTCAGAGGTGCCAGGGAAGCCGGGTCTCTTCGTGCTGGTCAGTCGGATTCCGGAGGAAGGACGTGCAGCAAACCGCAGTGTTCTTGGATGGTGCCTGCGGGTGCAGGGTGACTACTCCTTAGTCACAAGGGAGAAATCTTGAGAAGAAGTCGAGAGTTCCTTTCGTAGAAAGTAGTTTCAGGATTCAAAGATGATCTAATTTGGAAGGGTCCCGCTCCTGCCTTTATCCTAAAGAAAGGGGTGGGTACGCGACTAGGTCCTGCCCTAGGGGTGGGACCAGGAAGGGGGGTGGTTACACCCCTCTCCCATGCCGGACTTTCCCCAGGTCAGGGGCTGGTGTGCCCCTGGAACTGGTTCTAGCCGGCCTATGCGTAGTGAGCACCGGGGTGCCACTTGCAGTCACCTTCCTGTAAAGCCCTGCCTACCCAGGATACACAAAACCCTGTCTGGGATGGTGCTAGCACCACCTCTGACAGGAAACCCTTTGTCCAAGCACCCCTCGCTGGAAGGACTCCCAGCTGCAGGGGGTCAGACTTGTGTGTGTGGTGGCAGCATCCATTTTGTGATGCTGAGGCTTGAGTTAACTTTAACCGGGGTTCACAGTTACATACATGTCGTGTCCCTCTATTTATTTATTTATTTATTTAGTGTATTTGTAGAGCGCAAAACCTGTCACCCAAAGGGCATCCTGGCGCTTTGATCAAGAACCATAGGCTTTAACAGCTCAGGCCATTTATGGAAACAGGTGGGTTTTTAACGCTTTTCTAAATGGAAGGTAGTCCTTGTGGCTTCTCAAAGAGAGTGGCAGGGAGTTCCAAAGTTTGGCCGCTGCGACACTAAAGGAGCGGCCACCCATCCTCACTCTGTGAAACCTCGGAACTACAAGAAGATGCGCCGAAGAAGAGCGGAGGGGCCACAAAGCGGAATACCATGTAAACATCTTTTGCAAAGGAATGGGGCCCTGTTGGTGAACAGCTTTAAACACAAGACACGCAGCTTTATATTGTACCCGCAGATGAACCGGGAGCCAGTGTAGGTCTCTTAAAGCAAGGGTGGAGGAGCTGGACCCAGGGCGGGAGAGAGCCAGCTTGGCGGCCATGTTTTGCACCCGCTGTAGCTTACTGGTCAGATTTTTTGGGGCCTCCAAAAGAAGCCCATTGCAGTAGTCGAGGCAACTTAATATGGTCCCACGAACTACTTCCGGCCTAGCTTGAGCGGGGAGAAGAGGCAAAACCTTGCGCAGCATGCGCAGCATGCGCAGCATGCGCAGCAGCATCATACACGTAGAAGTGGTTTTGTTGACGTGTATGTCAAGCTGTAGGTTAGGGCCAAAAATCACCCCCAAATTACGGGCTGATTCCGCCGCCAGTACTGGTTCAAGGAAGGTACTAGGCCAAAAGTTCTCTGGGAGTGCCCGTGGAATCCGGTCGATGGAACAGTGGAGCACCTCCGTCTTGGAGCTATTAAATTGTAGGGAGTTGGCTCGTAACCAGTCCGCTGTAGCTGCCATGCAGCGATGGAAAGTATCCAGCGAGACCGCATTATTCCCTTCCAAAGAAAAGACCAGCTGGGTATCATCGGCATAATTAAATGCCGAGACACCGAAAGAGTTTATTAGCTGGACTAAGGGGCGGAGGTACAAGTTAAAAAAAGTATAGGGCTGATGGCCGAGCCCTGTGGGACCCCCTGTCCTACACTCCTTGGCTCAGAGCTAAATGGTGGAAGTGAAACCAACTGTTGCCTGCCACCAAGATAGGATGTCAGCCAGTCTCTTGCCCCCTCAGTGACCCCGCACTCCTCCAGTCTCCTGACAAGGGTCCGATGGCAGACCGTGTCGAACGCGGCCGACAAGTCGAGCAGCACTAAAAAGGCTGCCCGACCACTGTCGACACGCGATTGTCCAACACGGTCAACAGCCGGACTCCGTCCCGTGTCCGGGGCGGAAGCCAAACTGGTCCTCATCGAACCAGCCGATGTTCTCCAGGAAACCTGAGAGTGAACGAGTCACCCATTTTTCCAGAGTCTTAATCGGAAAAGGGAGCAAGGAAATAGGCCTGTAGTTGGAAAGACAGGCCGGGTCCAAAGTTGGCTTTTTAAGCAGAGGTGACACTACTGCTAATTTCCAGCATTCTGGCACCGATGCCGACTCCAAGGATTGGAGACAGATCGAGAACAAAGGCAAGAAAAGATCTCCGTGGAAAGCCTTCCAGAATTTGGGGGGCAGTGGGTCGAGCGGGGACCCCGAGGACACCATTTGTGCCACCTTACAGAATTCCTCGAAGGAAGGGGAAGGAAAAAACCTTAGTTGGGGTCGACTGGAGGGGGTAACCGGAGCTCCCAAACAAAGGTCAGGGGCATTGAGCTGGGGTTGACTGGATGGACTGCCCGGAGCTCCCAGATCCAGGTCATCACCACCCGTCTGGGGTCGACTGGGCAGACCCACCGGAGCTCCCGCGCCCAGGGCTCCCAATGTGCAAACAGAGCCAGTCGGCTGGGGTCGACTGGGTGAGCTGCCCGGAGCTCCCAGATTCAGGCCAAAGGCATCAGTCCAGGGTCGACTGGGCAGATCAACCGGAGTTCCCATACCCGACACTCTTAGAGGAAGGGCAAGGACAGGCGACCGGGGTCGACTGGGTGGCACAGTCGGAGCTCCCAAGCCAGTGCTGGAAGCAATTGGCTGGGGTCGACTGAGCGAGCCAACCGGAGCTCCCGAGCCGAAGGCAGTAGGTAAAGGGTGCGTTAGGCCCTCTAGAATCTTAGCAGTCTTCTCCTCAAAAGCAATGGCCAGCGAGTCACAAAGTGCCTGCGACGCACGGACCGTGTTAGCCGCACAGACAGGGTGGGACAGGTCCCTGACAATTTTAAACAGGGCTTGGGATTTATTAGATGCCTGAGTCAAGGAAGCTTCTAAGAAGGCTGCCTTGGCCCTCTTAATCTGAACCTTATAACCACGCAATGCGAGCCTGTACGAGATTTTTGCCGGGGCGGAGTATTGCTTCCTCCACACTCTCTCAGCACGTTTACAGCTCAGCTTCAATTGACGTAGCTCTTCCGTGTACCAGGGAAAAGCCCTGTTCACTCTCCCTCTAGATTTACGGAGGGGCACCACCTTGTCAAGCGTATCAGTAATCGACCGGCACAAGAAGGAGTAGCTTTCCTCTACCGAGTTACTCAGGCGGAAATTAGCAGGTATTAGGGAGGGCCTAGGAGATGAGCTGAGCACTCGGGACCAAGGTCTGCCCCATTTCGAAAGTCCTACCCCGGCGCCTTCAGAGGAATAATCCCCTAAACATAGAGAAAACGCCACAAGCGCATGATCAGTCCAGCACTGGGCTAAGATGTCGTTAATCACTGCCGAATCACCGTCAGCGAAAATCAAGTCCAAGACATGACCACCCCTATGTGTTGCCGAGCGGACCAATTGCTGCAGTTGGATGTCAGCAAGAGCCTGGCAAAGAGACGTGAACGCTCCGTCTGCAGGACCCCCCTGCCATAGGTTGAAGTCGCCCAGGACTAACAGCTTCGAGTGGGTGTTGGATAAGTCATACACTAGGTCGAGGAACTCAGGTAGAGAGGAAGCCGATCCCGGCGGCCGATAACACAGCACACCCGAAATCAGTGCTTCCTCCGTATCTTTAATGGAAAACCCCATCAATTCAAAGCCCGATACCTCGCTGATTTTAAGCTGGGAAAGACCCAGCCATTCACGATAGATAATGCCAATCCCACCACCCCGGTTCTTCGGCCGAGGGGTGTGGATGATTTTAAAGCCTGGGGGGAAAGCCAAACCCAGTTCAACTAAACAGGCCTCCCGAGTCCAAGTTTCCGTTAGGAACAACACGTCCAGCCCAGAAGAGTCGATCAAAAAGGCAATCTCAGTGTGGTGCTTGCAAAGCGACCGAACATTGAGCAGCCCACAAGACAGGGATTGAGATGGAGAAGGAACGAAAGCCCTCTGTGTCACGGGAGCCTGAGACGGTCTTAGTTCCAACAGATCCGTCTGAGAGTAGATCAAGCGAGGGGAGTGCGGATGGCCAGAGGTAGCGGCCCTATGCCCGCCCGATGCACGAACGGGCGCAAACGGGCTTACCTCTGGCGCACCTCCGGCGCGCCTACGTCGCGCCCGCTGCGCGTGACCGCTGCGCGCCTGGTCTACCATCTTTATGAGATATTCAACCGAGCGGAAGTCCGCCTCCAGCGTCCCTTGCCTTCAGCAAGATGGCGCCCGGAGTGCTCCTCGCCTTCGCCCCAACCCAAGATGGCGGTCAGACCCGCTAGACTAACTGTATGCCGCCAAGTGCGGGTGAAAATACCATTTAAATGCGAGTAAGCCTGAGCTGAATTCCCCGGCCTACGAATCCGGCCCTAAGCGGTAAGAGATAGCAGCGCAATCAATTGAGCCCTTTAATACCTCTATAGCATAATGCACGCGGCGCAAATAAAATTTAAAAACCAACACAGTTAAAAAGCCACAGCAGTTTCAAGTGCGCTGGTGCAAGATCTGACCTGTGCAGCAGTCTGGCAGCTCTTATAAGCTTACCAAAATGCAGAAGTCCGCCTCCAGCGTCCCTTGCCTTCAGCAAGATGGCGCCCGGAGTGCTCCTCGCCTTCGCCCCAACCCAAGATGGCGGTCGGACCCGCTAGACTAACTGTATCCCGCCAAGTGCGGGTGAAAATACCATTTAAATGCGAGTAAGCCTGAGCTGAATTCCCCGGCCTACGAATCCGGCCCTAAGCGGTAAGAGATAGCAGCGCAATCAATTGAGCCCTTTAATACCTCTATAGCATAATGCACGCGGCGCAAATAAAATTTAAAAACCAACACAGTTAAAAAGCCACAGCAGTTTCAAGCGCCCTGGTGCAAGATCTGACCTGTGCAGCAGTCTGGCAGCTCTTATAAGCTTACCAAAATGCGGAAGTCCGCCTCCAGCGTCCCTTGCCTTCAGCAAGATGGCGTCCGGAGTGCTCCTCGCCTTCGCCCCAACCCAAGATGGCGGTCAGACCCGCTAGACTAACTGTATCCCGCCAAGTGCAGGTGAAAATACCATTTAAATGCGAGTAAGCCTGAGCTGAATTCCCCGGTCAACGAATCCGGCCCTAAGCGGTAAGAGATAGCAGCGCATTCAATTGAGCCCTTTAATACCTCTATAGCATAATGCACGCGGCGCAAATAACATTTAAAAACCAACACAGTTAAAAAGCCACAGCAGTTTCAAGCGCGCTGGTGCAAGATCTAGAAGGGGGGAATGCTAACCCCGTCGCCAGAATTGGCGAGGGGTTAGTATTCCAATTTGTATGACACCTTACTCGACATGTTTTGATAAAGCGATACCAAAGATAGCATATAACCGCGAGGATTATAATGCACTTAAGAGTATATGGTATGCGTTATCATGGAACAGCTATTAGGACTTGGTTCCGCAATCTGCAAACGGGCTCAGCTCATGCCAGAGCACCATCTCACACGATTCCAAGCACTCTGCCTTCAGGATTGTCAAGACCTGCCATAGGAGTGACTGATAGGAATCTGTGTGTCCATTTTAGGGTTAGATATAGGTATACTATATCTAAAGCAAAGGGTGATTACACCACCTTGCCCCAGCTGTCATGCAGCCAGTTGTGTCAGGTTTAGATGGCCAGCCAGGGGTGGCATAATACATGCTTCAGCCCCTGGTAGGCCCTGGGTACACCTATGCCCTGAGTTACAGGGTCTGATAAGGTGGCCCAGTACCAATTGGATATGTACCTAGGGTACATGGAATCCATTTTACAGAGAGAGCAGTAGGCCTGGGGTCCTGATTGGCAGGGTCCCAGGCCAACTAAGTCGGAAAACCAGCAAAACACCAGGGAAAAAGTTGGGGGCAACCATAGTCAGGTATCCACCTTCCTACACACCCCCCCCCCCATCCCCAAACGAAAGGAGATAAGGCTATCCTTGACCAGGTAAGCCTATATTGCCTGAGTGGCCATATGAGGTGGTACCTGCACTGGCATGGTTACCCCCTATATCATGGTCCACTAAGCAACCCCTCACCCTAAGGGTATCTGAGGGTCTCCACCATAGGGGATCACTACCTGTGGTGTGTTTTGGCAAAGTAAAAGGCTGGTGTGGGAATGGAGTACTGAAGTGAGACTCCACTACTGTTGGGCTCAACTTCCTCCAATCACTATCCACCATATGTGCCTTTCTTTCCAGTACTGAGTTGCTATGAGCTCTCAGGGTCAACCTCTGGCTACCTAAAGCTGGAGGCTGAGTACCTCTGTTTGGCTTACTGGAGGGGCAAGTCAGGTTTGGGGTTTTTAGGCCCCAGGTTTGGCTGTGCCCAGAAGTGTCCAGCTGTGGGAGCTCCCTAACTACTTTTAAGGGGGATCCCTCAGGAGTCTGTTTTATTTTCACTTGGCTAGGTCTACTAGCTTCAGTGATCCTAATCTTCTGATTGGGGGTTTCTGGACAGGGGGCCCTCTGGGGTCCACCACTGGCCTCCCTGACCTCTACAGCCCTGGGCTGACGGAGGCAGGGTAGAGAGGGGCAGGTTACCTGCTCCAGACTGGGTCCCACCTGGGAAGGTTCCACTGTCATCAGGGGCTCTGCCAGGCTAGGCCTGACTACCTCTGGGGCAGTTCCTTCACCAGGGGTAGAGTCAGTTCCCTGAGGAGGCTGGCTCTCACCTAGTGTCTGGGAGGGGGAAGACTTTTCTTCCTCCTCAATGCTCTCTGTTTGGGTGGAGTGATCCATTGTTTCAGGCTTCACAACCCCACTATCTGTTTGAGTAGAGGCTGAGACCATTACAGCCTTGCCAACCTTTTCAGGAAGGCACTCAGTTTGTGTTTGGGCTGTGACTGTCACAGCCCTCCTATCCTGTTCAGGAAAGTCTGTCTGAGCCTGGGCAGTGGCTACCACTGCTCTTCCAACCTTTTCAGGGAGGAATGGTGCTTGGACTGGGGCTGTAGCTATTACTGCCCCACTAACCTTTCTGGGTAGGCCTATCATCCTGGAGTGGGTTTCTTGCTCCACCTCAGCCCATGCTGAGAGTTCCAGGTCATTCCCCAGTAAGCAATCTACAGGTAGGGTGTCTGTCACTGCCACTCTCATGGGCCCTGTGACATTACCCCAGCTGAGCTCGACTACTGCCATGGGATGCCTTCTTTTCACTCCATGAACATCTGTCACCTGATAAAGGAAACCAGGGGTCAGTTGAGCGGAGGGGACCAGATGGTCAATCACCATGGTGATGCTGGCCCCTGTGTCTCTGTATGCCTCAACTTTCTGACCATTGATAAAGGGCTCTTGTCTATGCTTTTCCAAAATGTGGGAACCAGTAGTGAAGTTGGCAAACCCCATGCCAGTCTCACAGACAAGAGTGTTGTTAGGGTACCTGGCTAGGCCATAGTCCACCTGGTTTCCAAAAGTAATGCCCACCACATTCTTGGGGGCACTCCCACCACCTGGGGGATTACCACTAGTGGTAACAGGAGGTCTGGGAGTATTACCTGGGGGTATGTTCTCCTTATTGTTGTTGGCCTTGGGACAACTGCTGTCACTTTTGTAATGGCCTACCTGTTTGCAGGTATGACAATAAGGTTCCTTTTGGGTTTTGGGAGAAGTTTGGGACCCACCCTTTTCAGAGGAATTTTGGGGCCCTGTGGTTTGATCAGAAGATTTATTCCCACCCTTCTCTTGAGGCTTGGTTGATTCCTTCTTTTGGTCACTACCCTGGTTCTTAGGCCTGACCCTGGTTCTGACCCATTTGTCTGCCCTCTTACCCAATTCTTGTGGAGAGGTCAGATCAGAGTCTACCAGGTGCTGGTGTAATAACTGGTTCTGACAATTATTTAAGATTTGCTCTCTCATAATTAGATTGTACAATCCATTAAAATCAGTAACCTTACTTTCCAGTAGCCAGCCTTCAAAAGCCTTAGTGGCACAATCAACAAAGTCAGTCCAATCCTGAGACTGAGTTTTCTGGGTGTCTCTGAACATCAACCTGTACTGTTCAGTGGTTAAACCAAACCCATCAACCAGGGTATTCTTCAGGACTTGGTAATTGTTAGCATCCTCAGCTCTAGTAGTGAGGAGCTTATCTCTACCTTTGCCTTCAAAGGAGAGCCACAAGATAGCTGCCCACTGACTCTGGGGGACACACTGTACAGTACAGGCCCTCTCCAAAGCAGTCATCCATTTGTGGATGTCATCCCCTTGTTTAAAGGGGGGCACTATCTTACTCAGGTGTCTAGTGTCTAAACTCCTGTCTTTTTCTCTTGGGAGAATGCTGCCACCAGTGGGGTCTGCCCCACACAATTTCTGCTCTCTAGCAAAGGTAAGTCTCTCTTTGGCCAGGGCAAGTTCTTCCCTTTCAATCCTCAGATTGACTTACTTAATTTTTGCTTCATGGTCTCTCCTCTGAGGGGATGTAATCACTCTGTGAGAAGAGGTCTGAGAGCCATTGGTTCGAATGGATCTGTTAGAGCCTCTGGATAGAGACCCAACTCGTCCACTCCCAATGTTAAGTCTGCCTGAGAGTGGCCCTGGGGGTTCCCCAAATCCATTCTCATGCCTACTTAAGTTGGACCTGGTGAGTCTCCTGACTTCTACCTGTCCCTTGTCTGCCTCATCCTCTGACAACTCCTCTTCCTCCTCCTCCACTGCATCATCTGCTGCCTGGAGGTGGCGGTCAGGGTCACTAACGGGTCCCTCTAAGGGGGGCATATTCCCATCTGGATTAGAAGAATCTGGGATAGCAGTTCTCCTGGCATCATAAGTCTCTAAGAGACCAATCAGAAAGGGAATGGTAGGGTTAGAACCATGTTTTAGCTTCCTGGAGGTACACAATTGTCTCATCTCCTGGAAGCTAAGAGCTGCATATCTGGACATGACCTGTGGAGGGTCAACTGACACAAGGGGAGACTCAGAGTTTCCTCCTTTGTCTGACATGCTTTTCTAGTGTGGTGTAAGTGATGCACCTACCTACACTATTTGTTTGCCTACTGATCCCTTGCTAAGAGTTGTAGTCAGGGTGTGCTAGGCCCTGTTGAACTACATTAGCTGGTTCAGTAGAACTCAGAGTATTCTAAGCTAAGTTATATGGACCTTAAATACCTATGTGATCTTTCACAATGATATTCTTAGGATACGTGTGGTAAAACAACAGCAAGCTCAAATCCCAACCGCTGCTCACCAATGTGAGAAGTTGGCCTGATATATAATGTTCACTATTCTAGTGAGCACTTTGTATCAGTCCAAACAACCCTTATTGATGATTGGTTGTAAGTCAACCTTATAGACCAGCTATCCTAGTAGCATGGATACGAGCAGTCTTCGGGCTAAACTCTAGAGGGCGTGCTAAGCCAGCTGTTATACCATCACATATACCCCTTGAACACCAAGTGAAAGGACACCACACAAGTGTTATGAAAATAAACAGTGTATTTATTTAGATCACAACAGCCCTGTACTCTTTATGAGGACAGGGTACTAAGCACACAACAAAACCCTTACGAAAATACTTTAAGTTGCACAATTTACACAAATGCCCGAGAGGCACGAAAAACCATATACTCTGAAAGTGGAATGCGAAATTACTAGCAGGTAAGTACTGGACTAATAGGCTTTGGAATCGCTAGGACTACGTTACTGAACCTTCAGATTACTAGTAGGAGGCCTAGGGGACTCGGGTGCAGAGTGTGCACCCTCACGCGGGATGCGGGACAAAGTCTATGGAGGCTAGTAAAAGCAAAGTTAGTGTTCTCGGGCGAACCCGACTAGTTAGGCTGAAAACGAAAAAGGATCTGGACCCTTGGATAGTGAGGCTATGCTGGGGCACCGAAATGCCGAAGTTACCTAGCCCAGAGGCTGCGTCTGCATAGGTCTGGAAAGACGTCGGGAATCCTCGTTGCAGTCTATGGAGCCTGAAAGAAGAAGTTGCTGGCAGGCGACCAGTGAAGATTGTTCGGTGGATCCAAGCCTGGATCGAAGATGGAAGACACCTGTAAGCAGAGGGGACCAAGTTCTGAATCACTAGCCAGTGATTAGATGGGCACCAGGATGGCACCGGATGGAGTCACCTCGACCAGGTGAGTGGGCGACGCTGGGCTCTGCAGTCTCACGGACCAGGAGGAGTTGTCGGCAACCAGGATGGAGGTGCGAGCTGTCCCACGATGGTTGCTGCTGTCGACGTCGCTGGACCCAGGATTGGGGCAACAAGTCTTGGCAAATTCAAGCCCACGCAGTGGACTCAAAATGGCGTCTGGAGTGGACCAGGAGGGTCCGGGGTGCTCCTCTTTTGGAAGGGAGCAAGGGCCAGTCTGGAGCAACCAGACTAGCAGTGTTGATGTCGTCGTTCGTCGTCGGGAAGGCCACAAGCCAGCGGGCTAGTAGCCAGACAACGCGGTGAGCAGCAAAAAGCAGAAGGGCCCCACGCAGATCTGGTGGATGCTGGAGAGCTGAACTTCGGTGCTGGAGCTGCTCAGGGTTGGGGCTTCTCGGACCCCAAAGCACTCACTCGAGGTTCCCTCGGCGGTCGTGCTGGGCAAGAGTCGTGCAGTCTTGAAGATGGCCGGTCCCTCGAGGTCTCGTCGCACCCACGGATCTCAGCTGAGCTGACGATGTGGGTAGAGGTCAGAGGTGCCAGGGAAGCTGGGTCTCGTCGTGCTGGTCAGTCGGATTCCGGAGGAAGGACGTGCAGCAAACCGCAGTGTTCTTGGATGGTGCCTGCGGGTGCAGGGTGACTACTCCTTAGTCACAAGGGAGAAATCTTGAGAAGAAGTCGAGAGTTCCTTTCGTAGAAAGTAGTTTCAGGATTCAAAGATGATCTAATTTGGAAGGGTCCCCGCTCCTGCCTTTATCCTGAAGAAAGGGGTGGGTACGCGACTAGGTCCTGCCCTAGGGGTGGGACCAGGAAGGGGGGTGGCTACACCCCTCTCCCATGCCGGACTTTCCCCAGGTCAGGGGCTGGTGTGCCCCTGGAACTGGTTCTAGCCGGCCTATGCGTAGTGAGCACCGGGGTGCCACTTGCAGTCACCTTCCTGTAAAGCCCTGCCTACCCAGGATACACAAAACCCTGTCTGGGATGGTGCTAGCACCGCCCCTGACAGGAAACCCTTTGTCCAAGCTCCCCTCACTGGAAGGACTCCCAGCTGCAGGGGGCCAGACTTGTGTCTGTGGTGGCAGCATCCATTTTGTGATGCTGAGGCTTGAGTTAACTTTAACCGGGGTTCACAGTTACATACATGTCGTGTCCCTCTAGAAGGGTGGAATGCTAACCCCGTCGCCAGAATTGGCAAGGGGTTAGTATTCCAATTCGTATGACACCTTACTCGACATGTTTTGATAAAGCGATACCAAAGATAGCACATAACCGCGAGGATTATAATGCACTTAAGAGTATATGGTATGCGTTATCATGGAACAGCTATTAGGACTTGGTTCCGCAAGCTGCAAACGGGCTCAGCTCATGCCAGAGCACCATCTCACACGATTCCAAGCACTCTGCCTTCAAGATTGTCAAGGCCTGCCATAGGAGTGACTGATAGGAATCTGTGTGTCCATTTTAGGGTTAGATATAGGTATACTATGGTAGGCAGACAAAATATCGAAATTAAAATATCGATATTTAATAATATCGATGTTTTAATTTCGACAGTACAGAATATCGATGTCCAAAATATCGACAGACAGAATATCGTTTTTTTAAGGTATGTATGTTACTAATATCGAATTTTACTAATATCGAAAAAAAAATTTGTGTTATGTATTTTATTATGTTGTTTATATGTTTGTTAAACATGTTTTGTAATGTATGTTTGAAAATTTGTAAATTTGTTTACATTTTGCGTTTTAGTATCAGAGCGGGTTGTGGGTTTATAGGGGAATAGGGTGGGAAGTCATTTAATAATAATTAATTAATTAATATATGTTTGTAAATATTTTTAATTAATAATTAATTGGTAATTAATTAATAATAATTAGATAATTAATTAATATAATTTTGTACATATTTTTAATTAATAATTAATTGGTAATAATTAATATTAATTAGTTAATTATAATAATTAGAGTACTTTTTTTATATATAATTTTTTGTTATTGTTAATTAATTAATTGGGAAAAAATAATATTAATGATTAAATTTAATTAATTACAGCTAATGTGCTAATATATTTACTTTATTGTTATTGTTAATTAATAATTAATTGGTAATTAAATAATATTAATTAATTTTGGGTAAAGGAGTATTTTTAGGGTTCAGGGTCAGTTTTCAGTTTTTGGGTAAAGGGGTATTTTTAGGGTTCAGGGTCAGTTTTCAGTTTTTGGGTAAAGGGGTATTTTTAGGGTTCAGGGTCAGTTTTCAGTTTTTGGGTAAAGGGGTATTTTTTGGTTTCAGGGTCAGTTTTCAGTTTTTGGGTAAAGGGGTATTTTTAGGGTTCAGGGTCAGTTTTCAGTTTTTGGGTAAAGGGGTATTTTTAGGGTTCAGGGTCAGTTTTGGGTTTTTGGGTAAAGGGGTATTTTTAGGGTTCAGGGTCAGTTTTCAGTTTTTGGGTAAAGGGGTATTTTTAGGGTTCAGGGTCAGTTTTGGGTTTTTGGGTAAAGGGGTATTTTTAGGGTTCAGGGTCAGTTTTGGGTTTTTGGGGTACAGTCGTACAGGGTAAAAATAAAATAAATTTAAATTAAATCAATTAAATGAAATTAAAAAAATAAAATTACATTAAATTATTAATTTTTTAATTTATTTTAAATGTATATGTATTAGTTTTAATTTTTTAATTATGTTTTAATATTTTTATTTACTATTTGTAAAATTATATGTATTTTAAAATTATTTTTACATTATTATTAATACATTTAAAAAAACGATATTTTTAATTTCGATATTTTTGTACTACGATATTAATTTTTCGATATTTTTGTACTTACCTTTTTGAAGATATGACTCCGATATTTTTGATTTCGATATTTTTGTGTCGATATTTTTGTATGTAGATATTCTGTCTGCCGATATTATGTCAGACATTCGTATACTATATCTAAAGCAAAGGGTGATTACACCACCTTGCCCCAGCTGTCGTGCAGCCAGTTGTGTCAGATTTAGATGGCCAGCCAGGGGTGGCATAATACATGCTGCAGCCCCTGGTAGACCCTGGGTACACCTATGCCCTGAGTTACAGGGTCTGATAAGGTGGCCCAGTACCAATTGGATATGTACCTAGGGTACGTGGAATCCATTTTACAGACAGAGCAGTAGGCCTGGGGTCCTGATTGGCAGGGTCCCAGGCCAACTAAGTCGGAAAACCAGCAAAACACCAGGCAAAAAGTTGGGGGCAACCATATTCAGGTATCCACCTTCCTACACTCACTCATATACATCAATACTCACATATACTAGATTAAAACATATGTAGTTACTGATAAAGACACTAATGAGACAGTCATTCACTCACTAACACACGCATATACACACTCATCCACGCATACAGTCCTGCACATATGCCGTCTTCAAAAAACATACAAACAGTGAGTCAGTCATTGATGCATCTATGTGCTAAGTAACACTCCCACCAAACCATACAGACACTCATTCTGATACTAAAAAAACATCTAATAATCTATATACACACACATGTAGCTACTCACCAACCCATGCAGCCATTTATACACAAAGTGAAACACTGATACATATATTTAAATATTTAAACATTACTCGTTAATATATGTATTCACTAAGATACACTTAATAAGCCAGTTAACCAATCATTTAAAAAAAATAAAAAACATCCATTTACACACTTATTTAAACATTTATTCTTCCATCGACCTTTACATATACATATATAAAACATATTTATTTTTCAGAAAGGCACACATTCACTGGATGGTGTCATCAGTGATGTCATGAGTGATGTCACTGACCATGTCATGAGTGATGTAATATGTGACGTCATCAGCAGTGCATTACACGCGCAAGTTATAGTGAGTCCAACTAACTATAACGTGGAATTTCAATGGTTTTATGTCAGTAAAATTTCCAGCTAACTATAACTGATGTGAAACCTATAGTTTTTTTAGGGAATTTAATAGGTTTTTTAAATGCTAATTCCTAACTATAACTGGTGTGAAACCTATGTTTTTTTCAGTGAATATATATATATATATATATATATATATATATATATATATATATATATATATATATATATTACGCTCGTCACAACCCTGTAAATCTGTAAATCCCAAGGAAGAGATGACAGCACTCGGGGGGTACCTTTGATCACGCAGTAGTTTATTCAGCTACAAGCTAGCCACAGACGCGTTTCGGCACTTGGCCTTCGTCAGTGTGTGTGTATGCACACATTCAACCGGTACATTTATTGCTCTTAACAAAGTACAAAGGTTACACCTCTCAGTCGACATCGACAGAGGACTAAAACTCTCCCAACTTTCCCAAGCGCCATCTTGTAACGGTACAATGCACATTACGTTATTTAATGCCCATGCTAAACATTATCATACCTACAGATAGGTGAATATGCTCAAGTGGGAGGTGTATAAACAATATTTGTGATATTATTACACTGTTTGATATAACCGTGGATCGGCGACAGTCCTCTAAAGTAAAGAGAGGTGACCATATTTACAACCTTTTGCACAAAATTATATACAATAGAGAATTGAAAGTAAACATATCATACATAGTGTAAAGACTGAGAGGTGCCAAAGAAAACGTGAAAACGTGCCTGTGGTGCATTCAAATCTAGTTACTATTCATGTAATATGTAACATTAGGAATCAAAGAGCCCTTTGAACCTATTAAAATACCTCTTAATAAGAACAGTGTATATATGTAACATAGATCTAGTTCTCTGTATTTTTATACTGGAGGGTCAGTTTCTAAATTCATCTTGGTTAGCCACCCCTGTAACTATACAGAGACATATTACACATACAGTGATCCACAAAAACTCATCAGAGACAGAATACAATTAGATGCAGTAACAGCAAGGTTGCTATTTGCCTAAATGGAAGACCATTTCTTCCCCACTATTCATCCCTTTTGACCATTTAGTAGAAAGATCTATAATGTAGCGCGACTCAAGTATGCGTAGTTGTCGCAGACGATCACCCCCTCTGGCATTATTTCTGATGGTATCAAGACCAAAATATTGAAGCTGGCTGCGGTCCCTGTTATGTTTTTCGGCAAAGTGCCGAGCAACTGGGTACGATTGATCGGCCTTATCAATAGCCCTAAGATGTTCTAAAATCCGTAGCTTCAGCATGTTGATTGTGCTCCCTATATAGCGGAGGCCACAGGGGCAAATCAAACAATAAACTGCTAGGGGAGTGCTGCATGTGATGAACTATTTTATTTGCAGTTTCTTGCCAGTATCTGGATTTTCAACTGAGAGAACCCTTTTACTTCCGGCACACGCTTTGCATTTTCCACAGGGGAAAAATCCCCTCATGGATTTTAGGGTGTTACTTTTTGGGAGTGGTTTTTCTAAGTGGCTGGTGACCAGATAGTCTCTTAATGATCTGGTTTTGTTAAAGGTTATAAGTGGGTGAACAGGTAGGTCGTCTTTAAGGATGCTATCCGTTTTGAGAATGTGCCAGTTCTTACGCAGCATAGATCTAAGGTCATTAGCTCCAGCAGAAAACGGGGTTATTAGCCTAAACTTCCCTTTACTGTCATCAGGTTTCTCAATGGCGGGTTTAGTTGTGATTAAGGAATCTCTAGGGATAGCTCTTACTTTCCTCAAGGTGTTTTTTAAGAGAGACTCTCCAAAACCCCTGGCCTTAAATCGGTTCACACACTCATTAGCTGCCACATCAAAGTCCTCTAATCTTGAACAATTCCTACGGAGTCGGAGTAACTCTCCGTACGGAATGCTCTTGATGAGTTGCGGGGGATGACTACTGCTGGCAAAAAGAGTGGAGTTGCCAGCCGTTGTTTTTCTATGTAGAGCTGTGTGAATCTGCTAGTCTTCTTAGAACACTTTCAGGTCCAGATAGTCAGCTGATACCGGACTTACCGTCCCTGAAAAGTGTAAATTGTAGGCATTCTCATTCAATTTGTTAATGAAGGCTTGTGTATTGATGAGCCTCGCCAGACAATAAACAGGTCGTCAATATACCTGAACCAACCCTCCGTCTTTCCTTCCACTCCATCTCCCGTACAGCTCCTGGGTACCTGCTCCTCCCACCAGCCAACGAAGAGATTCGCGTAGCTGGGAGCGAAGCAGGTACCCATCGCCATCCCAGACACCTGTCTGAACAATTGGTCCTCGAATAAAAATATATTATTGTTCAAACAAAATTCGATGAACTCGAGGATCATAGTGTTATGAGTGGTGAATCTCAATTGTCTCAGGTTCAGAAAGTGCTGGATAGCCTCTAGGCCTTGTTGGTGGTCAATGACAGTGTACAGGCTTGTAATGTCAAGCACAATCAGTAGGCAGTCTTTATCCCAATTTACGTTCCTTATTTGATTCAAAAAGTCCTTGGTGTCCCGTACATATGAGGGTAAAGTAAGTACCAAGGGAAATAGGAATTTGTCTATAAACCGGGACATATTTTCAGTAAGACTGCCAATCGATGACACGATCGGACGGCCCGGGGGGTGTAGACTGTCCTTATGTAATTTTGGCAGATGGTAAAAGGTTGGTGTAAGGGGTTGGGTTGTCCGGAGGAAGAGAAATTCCTCCTTACTGAGCATGTTACAGTTGTGCCATTTCCCTATCAGTTTATCATAACTCCGGATGCTTTCCGAGTATACATCATTGGTGCATTTGACGTAGAACTTTGTGTCAGAAAGCTGGCGTAGTGCTTCAAATCGGTAGTATTCTCTGGTGAGTAGTACAACATTGCCCCCTTTATCCGAATTATTTATACCTACTGGCGACCGCCATATATATATATATTACCTACTGGCGGTCGCCAGTAGGTATATATAGTTAGGATTTTTTTGAATAGGGATTTCTGAAAATTCTATGTTGAATAACTTTGGCGTTGATGGACGGAATTGGCTGAAATTTTCAGGAAAATGGCCCATTTCGTTTCTGAGCGTCCCCTGAAAGTTTGGGGGGGTTTCGTCAAGCGGGGGCCGAGAAAAAAGGGGGGTCCCAAAACGTGTTTTTAACATTGAGTTTTACATAGGGCGGTTGGACTCACTTTTAGCTCGAACGGCTGAATGGATTTCCACAAAACTTGGCAAAATTGTAGGGACTGGTAGCCCGATGTGCCTTTGCTATGTCTCAAGATATATGCTCCAGTGGTTTTTATGAAAATTAACTTTGAAAAATATATATTGGGCTACATTGGGCTATATATATGTTAGAGCCCAAATGTAGCCCAATGTAGCCCAATGTAGCCCAAAGATGGCCACCAGAGACAAAAAAAAACAAATGTAGCCCAAATATCAGCCAGATGTAGCCCAACTATAGCCCAGTGACAGAATGTCCCAGAGTGTTCTAAAGAACAACTAGAGCGCTAACAGTCTTACTTATGACAAAAGTATGGCACACCTGAAGTCATCTTGATTGGAATAAAGTGTTAACACTTAAAACATTTAATTTGCAAAGTAACAAAATGAGGGGTTTCATTTTGCCATAGAAATGTTATATATTACCTACTGGCGGTCGCCAGTAGGTATATAAAGTTAGGATTTATTTGAATAGGGATTTCTGAAAATTCTATGTTTAATAACTTTGGCGTTGATGGACGGAATTGACTGAAATTTTTAAGAAAATGGCACATTTAGTTTCTGAGCGTCCCCTGAAAGTTTGGGGGGGTTTCGTCAAGCGGGGGCCGAGAAAAAAGGGGGGTCCCAAAAAGTGTTTTTAACATTGAGTTTTCCATAGGGCGGTTTAGCTCGAACGGCTGAATGGATTTCCACAAAACTTGGCAAAATTGTAGGGACTGGTAGCCCGATGTGCCTTTGCTATGTCTCAAGATATATGCTCCAGTGGTTTTTACGAAAATTAACTTTGAAAAATATATATTGGGCTACATTGGGCTACGGAGGCCACGCCCCCTTTCGAGGCCACGCCCCTCCCACAAACTATACTTAAGACGCCGATCTAAGGCGACAGGTAACTGCTGTTTGTTGTGCTCCTGAGGCAGAAGCCGGGAGCGAGGCTCTGTGCTAATTGTAATTTTTGTGTCACCCTGAATACTGTGTAATTTTAAAAAACACACTTACGCTTTTTGCAAAGCCTGTGGTTGAAAGCAGCCGATCTATTGCTGCTGTAAGTCCGCCAGTGATCGTTGTTTGGAGCCAGCGCCAGCACGCTGAAACCGGAGGCCACGCCCCCTTTCGAGGCCACGACCCCTCGCTCCTCACCGGAAGTAGCATAAATTATGTGCCTGCCCAGGACGCGCAGCGGACGAGCGCAGCGGGCGCGACGATTGCGCGCCGAAGGCGCGCCTAAGGCAAGCCCGTCTGCGCCCGTCCGCGCACGACTGGGCTCAGGGCCAGAACCTATGCCAGACGGGCACACCAAGAGGGTGAGCTACTTGAGACGTGACTTACTTAGTCTCAGACCTACAAAAAACATACACTGTAACTATGTTTATGACTCAGGTGGAAATTTCACAAATTGTGCCATCTGCCCCCTGGTCACACTACAACTGACTCAAGGGCCATTTACACACTCTGGCCTGAAATTAGCAGGACTGAACTGTAGGTCGCTCCCCATGCACGCCCTGCTCATTAACCATCTGCTTGTTGACCATGAGCTAGACATTCTGTTTTTAACAGAAACGTGGCTTACACCGCACTCTGACTCAGATGTGGTCATGGCTCTGCCCCCGGGCTTCCTTATCCAATCCCAGGTACGCCCCTGTGGCAGAGGAGGCGGACTGGCAATTCTGCATAGAGACCATTTCCCGTGCAGAATTAGCGATGCTCACATCAAGGACTCAGAGAGCTGCCATTTCACCATACGTCTATCCCCAATCACCTCGTTGACAGGTATTCTGGTGTATCGCCCCCGGCCATTTTGGCCCCTTTGCCAGCGCCCTACTAGATTCCATATCAGCTCTTGCCCACTCCACACCCAACTTCACTGTGCTAGGGGACCTCAATATTCATTTTGACGATCCCCTAGACACAGGGGCTGCTGACCTGGCACTAGATCTAGCTGCCTACGGTCTCCAACTAGCAAATACCGGAGCCACCCATATCAAGGGTCATTTGCTAGACCCAGTCTTCACAAATGTCCGCACCCTCCAGGCCAGACCCGCATGCCCGCTCCCCTGGACTGACCATTTTCTGGTTGCCCTCTTCTTACCAGGAGAATTCAGGAAGCTTCCTAAGCCCACCACGTATACCCGGGATAGGGCATGGTCCAGACTTTCTATCAAGGACTGGGCCAATGCTCTAGAATCAACGACCCCCGACCCCACCGAGAACCCGGTTATAGATGACAGTAACTTTAGGAAGTGGATTTCCGACTCACTTGGCTCTATGATTCCTATAAAAACTCGCGAATATAAGAGCGGAAAGTCAGGCTCAGCCCCCTGGTTCAACTTAGAGCCCTCCGCAAGGAATGTAAAAAAGCTGAGCGACTGTGGAGGAAGGATTGGCTTCACTCCAATAAAGACGCATACCGGAGGACTGTGAGAGCATATAAAGCTGCTCTGAAAACCTCTAAAGCCTCCTACTATGACGACAGGATAAAAAATGCCACTAATTCCGCGAGAGAATCTTATCTCATCGTCAAAGAACTCCTAAAGATTCCTGAACCCCCATCATTGTCCAGGACCACTCCAGACAGGAGTAAAGAACTAGCTAAATTCTTTGACTCTAAAATCGGCAACATCCTGGACTCACTTCCATAGCCTAGTCAGCCAATGTGCTGGGACACGGTGGCACCTGACACCTGTTCAGTAAGCACCCCTGGCCCACTGCTTAATGCCTTTAGAGTGGTTACATCGGATGAAGTCGAAAAGACTCTGGCTAAAATGAAAAGTGGCTCCCCCCTAGATCCCGCACCCATGGATTTCTCAAAGCAGCCGCTCCGGCGATTGTTCCCTCTGTTCTGGAGCTGATCAATGCCTCTCTGTTTCAAGGCATCGTCCCTCCTAGCTGGAAGGGAGCGGTAGTCAAAGCCCTGCTTAAAAAACCCCAACTGGACCCTTCTGACCTGGCCAATTATAGACCAATTTCGCTCCTTCCTGGCATCAGCAAAATTGCCGAAAAACTGGTCAACGCTCAGTTGTCCCAGTTTTTGGAATCGAATAATCTGCTGCGTCGGTCCCAAATGGGGTTTCGCCCTGGCCAGGGCACGGACACCGCCCTTCTCGCCGTCATCGAGGAGGCAAGGTGCATTTTGGATTCGGGGGGATCAGTGGCAGTGAACCTTCTGGACCTTAGTGCAGCCTTTGACACGGTGAACCACCGTGTCCTGCTCCATCGGCTGACCAGGGCGGGACTCGGGGGCACAGCGCTGGCCTAGTTAGAGTCTTTCCTCTCGGGCCGCTCATTTCAGGTCTGGGATGGCTGCTCCCATTCTGACTCTCTTCCTCTGGAAAATGGGGTTCCCCAGGGCTCTTCACTGAGCCCCACCCATTTTAATGCCTACATGGCCCCTTTGGAAGATGTAGTTGCCCCCTTTGACATTAAGATTGTGAATTACGCGGACGACACGCAACTGGTCGTCTCGCTTTCACATCTAGACCAGCGCCCAGATAGCCTTCTGCATTGCCTCCAGAAGATCCACCACTGGATGTGCGAATCTTCGCTCAAGCTCAATGGGTCCAAAACAGAGGTTATGCTGATGGGCAAGAAATGGGCAACAATTCCACCATCTGTTTGGCCCGACTCCATGGGTGAGGTGCCCACCCCCAGGAAAGAAATTAAGAGTCTGGGGGTCTGGCTTGAACCTGACCTATCCATGAAAACCCAGGCTACCAAAACAGCTGGTACCTGCTTTGGACTCATGCGGTCAGTCCGCAAGATCCTTCCCCTACTCCCCCCTCTCTCCAGGAAATTACTGATTCAAGGACTGGTTCTGGCACGACTGGATTACAGCAATGCTGTCTATTTAGGAGCCCCCGAATCCACCTTGGGTAAGCTGCAACGAACCCAAAATGCAGCTGCTCGGATGCTGTTTGGCCTCCCTACCAGATCCTCCGCAAGACCGGCCCTCAAAGCACTCCACTGGTTGCCAGTACGAGAGAGGATCGAGTTCAAGGCTATGTGCATCGCCCACAAGCTCCTAAATGGACAATGCCCCTCTATCCTAGGAGAAATGGTTACCCCGTACAAAGCCCCGAGATCCCTGCGATCGGACAGTGAGCGACTGGCGAATGTCCCCAAGTTTAGGAGGGCACGCACCGGAGGTCGTCGCTTCTCAGTAAAGGCAGCCTCCCGCTGGAACTTGCTCCCCCGCAGTCTGCGATTGGAACCCTGCTACCTTCGCTTTCGCAAGCAACTTAAAACGCTGCTTTTCCCCAAATAAATAGTTTCGCTCCCCTCTCTCCCCTCTTAGCCAACCTTACAGGTTTTATAGCGCGGGGATGCCTTCGGGTCACCAGGCGCTCTACAAATCCTTAAATAAATAAAAATAAATAAATATATGTTAGAGCCCAAATGTAGCCCAATGTAGCCCAAAGATGGCCACCAGAGACAAAAAAAAACAAATGTAGCCCAAATATCAGCCAGATGTAGCCCAACTATAGCCCAGTGACAGAATGTCCCAGAGTGTTCTAAAGAACAACTAGAGCGCTAACAGTCTTACTTATGACAAAAGTATGGCACACCTGAAGTCATCTTGATTGGAATAAAGTGTTAACACTTAAAACAATTAATTTGCAAAGGAACAAAATGAGGGGTTTCATTTTGCCATAGAAATGTTATATATATATATTTATATATATATATATATATATATATATATATATATATATATATATATATATATATATATATATATATATATATATATATATATATATATATATATTACCTACTGGTGGATTTTTTTGAATAGGGATTTCTGAAAATTCTATGTTGAATAACTTTGGCGTTGATGGACGGAATTGACTGAAATTTTCAAGAAAATGGCACATTTTGTTTCTGAGCGTCCCCTGAAAGTTTGATGGGGTTTCGTCAAGCGGGGGCCGAGAAAAAAGGGGGTCCCAAAACGTGTTTTTAACATTGAGTTTTCCATAGGGCGGTTGGACTCACTTTTAGCTCGAACGGCTGAATGGATTTCCACAAAACTTGGCAAAATTGTAGGGACTGGTAGCCCGATGTGCCTTTGCTATGTCTCAAGATATATGCTCCAGTGGTTTTTACGAAAATTAACTTTGAAAAATATATATTGGGCTACATTGGGCTATATATATGTTAAAGCCCAAATGTAGCCCAATGTAGCCCAAAGATGGCCACCAGAGACAAAAAAAAACCCAAATGTAGCCCAAATATCAGCCAGATGTAGCCCAACTATAGCCCAGTGACAGAATGTCCCAGAGTGTTCTAAAGAACAACTAGAGCGCTAACAGTCTTACTTATGACAAAAGTATGGCACACCTGAAGTCATCTTTATTGGAATAAAGTGTTAACACTTAAAACATTTAAATTGCAAAGGAACAAAATGAGGGGTTTTATTTTGCCATAGAAATGTTATATATATATATATATATATATATATATATATATATATATATATATATATATTGCAGTACTCTATCCTTCAGGAATCCAATAGACAACATGGACTCAGATAGAGAAAACGGACCCAATTTCTTTGTGCGTTTTTTCATTTATTCAAAGTTTTCCGCCCTGCATCTCATGCCGCCATGACGCGTTTCGGTCCGACCTGGACCTTGATCACATGACGCGTTACCCATGGACCGAACGCCAAATTTAAAGTGCGTAGTTCAGTAAATTGCAAGCAGCTGTGTCATCACATTCATAAAACTGGAAAACAGACTATGCAATGCATCATACAAAAACCAGACTGCAAAAGATGTTAAAAGATCTCCAGTGGAATGTACAAGGTTAAAATCGCCATAAATAGATTTCATTAATGTACACCTTCATATATACAAAAATATATACATTTTATAAATATATATTTCTAAATAAATAAAGTTTATATGGAACTCCTCAATTAATTTTACGGAGCTTCAAACACATCAATTCTTATGTAAAATTACCACTGGCCACACAGTTTGCGTATATAAATGCAGTCTGCAAATTGCTGCTGACGTAATAATGCCCAAGTGGGCAAGCACTTCAAAGATAGGCAACCAAATCCAAGTACTATATGATCGATTATATCAGCTGCCTGAATATCATAGGTGAGAAATACCGTGATATACTCAAAAAGTGAAAAATGAAAAAGTGAACCCAAAATAAATCATAATAGATTCAAACATATAAACACCGATGTGTTAAGTGACAGTGAATCTTAAAAACAATACATAGTTTCAGTATATAAAGAGCAGATGTATGTATAGGGAACGAATTTAGGCATATGGTTGAAATTAAACTGTTGCAGTGCCACATAAGTAAGATTTCAACTTTATATGTAAGATATTCCAAACAAATTGGCAATTCAACGCTATACAGGTCATTGTATCCCCAAGTGTAGGTTTAATCAGGATAGCAGGAAACCCATTCCTAACAGTACAGATAAGACCTGATTTATATACAAGTATATAAATCCTCCGTGGTGTTGAGACCCATAGGAGATTTGGAATTTAATTCCAGGATATATTTGGTCTCCAATACCCGTAAGGCACTGTCTCTTTTCCCACCCTTGCGTGACGGTGGTATACAGTCAATGGCAAAGTACTGGAGAAGAGTATTATCACTGCCATGTTTGGCCTCAAAGTGCCGTGCAACGGGGTATGCTTGATCCTTGTTATTAATTGCCCGAAGATGTTGCAGGATCCTCATGTGCACGGGTAGTTTAGTACTGCCGATGTAGCGTAATGCGCAAGGGCACTCCAACACATAAACAACGTATTCAGTTTTACAAGTGATACGTCGTTTGATTTTAACAAGTTGGGGCAAGAAAGGGGTGTTATATTCCTTGACATTTTTAGCATGCTTGCATGCTTTGCAGGTAAAACATTTGAAAAAACCTTTTTGTTTAGAAAGCCAATTAAATGGGAGCCTGATTTCAGGATTACATTTATCAAGACAATTTCCCATGGACCTGGCTTTGCGAAATGTCACTTGTGGGGTATGGTTATTCTTAATCAAATCCTCACCAATGACAGGATCCTTTAACAATAAGTCCCAATGCCTCCTAAGTATTTTTCTTATGGCCGCCTGTTGTTTGCTATAGGTGACAATAACCCTCACCTTATTACTAGCGCCATTACCAGTGATTGGGGTTTTAGGGGCCAAAGTACTTTCACGAGTTAAAGACTTGGTCTTGTGAATAGCTTTCTCTATGATAGCTGGACTATAGCCTCTTGAAAGGAACCGTTCTTTGCAACTATTTTGTGCCAATTTGCATTCCTCCACATCACTACAGATACGTTTGATCCTCAGCATCTCCCCATATGGGATGCTGTTGATCAAATGTTGGGGATGGTGACTGGATGCATGTAATACCGAGTTTCCGGCAGTAGGTTTACGGTGTAGTCTAGTACATATGCTGTTGTTACTTATGTACACCTCAACATCTAGGAAGACTACACACATCTTGCTCATGTGAGCGGTAAACTCTAGATTCAGTTGGTTGACATTTAACCTGTTGATAAAGTCCCTGGCTAGGTCCTCTGACCCTCTCCACAAAAGAAAGAGTTCATCAATATACCTCAGCCAAAGAGGGACATGTGCCTTCAAGGTAGCCTCATGCTCTATTTTCAGGACCTGCTCCTCCCACCAGCCCATATGTAGACAGGCGTAGCTAGGGGAGAAGCAGGCCCCCATGGTAACCCCCCTTATCTGCTGAAAGACAGTATTATCAAATGTGAAATAGTTGTATTCCAAACACATTTTGATCATATCAACCAACATTTTGTTGTGGAGAGTAAAACATGCAGGTCTGCGATTGAGGTAGTGTTCAACCGCCCTGATCCCATCCCGATGACTGATAGAGGTGTAAAGGGACGCAACGTCCATGGTAATTAAAATCAAGTCATCAGACCAGTTGTTATCATGAATTTTTCTTAGGAAGTCTGAGGTGTCCCTAACATAAGATGGTAATGTGAGCACCCATTCTTGTAAAAAATAATCTACGTATTTGGAGGTATTTTCAGTTAAGCTACCAATGGCTGAAATTATGGGACGACCAGGTTTTTTTTTGATGTTCTCATGCACCTTGGGAAGAAAATATATAGAAGCTACAGTAGGATAATCATTGTGCAAGAAAAGGTATTCATCATTGCTAATTAACCCACTGCTTTTCCAAGCTAACAACTTGCCATAATAATCCAACCAAGATGACTTCATCATTTGTAAATTACTACGTTTATAGCAAGATACATCATTTAGTTGACTGTAAGCCTCCTCCATATACATGAGTCGTGGCCAAAGGACAATATTGCCCCCCTTGTCTGATTGTTTAATGACAAGTTCCTCATTGGCCTGTAGTTTCTTCATCAGTTCAATATAGCACCGTTGTTTGCAGTTCATTTTGGTGCCACCTTGATTAGTGACTCTGTATAGATCTTTCAAGTCAGAGGTAACAAGATCATGAAAGTGATCCAAATTGTCATGCATCATTATGGGCAAAAAATAGATTTAGGTTTAAATGGCGTTTTTATGGTGCTACCAAAATCCATACCTTCCAATCCCAATGCACCAATGGGTTCATTTTGATCTTCCTGTAATTGCTGTAGATCAAAGAACAAATCCACATCAGCAGCGGATAATAAAGGTGGACTGGTTGCATATTGAGGAGTCTTGGTATTCTCCTTATTAGCCTTCGTTTTATGATATTTCTGCAATTTCAATTTACGGATAAATCTGAACACATCCATCCGGGTTTCAGAATAGTTGAAATTACTTTCCGGGCTAAAGGAGAGGCCAAGAGACAGTATTTGACATTCAGCCTTATTTAACGCGACATCAGAGAGGTTGATTACTGTATTGGCAGTGTCCTCATAGTCTATTTTCGATTCCATCTGCCTCTCGTTGCTTTTTTGGGTGGTTTGCTCACGTTTGCGCTGCCTGTAGCACTTCCTCCTGGCCCCCCGCTTGGCATTTGCGCGCCTTTTTGCTGTGGCTGTTTCTTCCGGGGTCTTAGAGTGTCCCTCCTGTCTTGGCAAAGGACATTCATTTCCTCTGCCCGGGACATGATTAAAACTCCCTCTTTTAGCAAATTAGACGGGCCGCTTTCTTCTTCATTTTCGCTTCCACTAACGGCGCTTTGCTCAGAGGTGGATGTTAAGGAGGGTGTGCTGTCCCCCGCAGTGCCTTGTTTCTTGCGTTGATTTGCCACATTGCCTTTATTTTTAGCAACGCCGTACCTTCGGGCAAATGTAAAAACATTGCCATTCTGGTAATCTAATTTGTCTCTGTTAAATTTAAATGCTTTACGTTTATTTATCGCATCTTCATCTTTTTGTAGTTTAGTCAGCATATCCTGTCTCATTTTTTTAATGTTTTCAGTTTCCTCGATAGCAGCCATTTCCACATTCAGTTCATCAATCTGTGCTTGCAGCTTAAGTCTGTCACTAGCTGCGTATATCACCAATATCCGTAACAATTTGGCCGATGAGTCAAGATTACAGTCCGCCCATTCGCCCAACATTGCAGGGTCGGGGTTTTCATAGCTTGGCGCCAAGGTAATCCGCAACCCCCTGGGGACCCTGCCCACCTCCAAATATCGAGTAAGCGACTTCTCCTCCCACCATTTAGCTTGCTCGGCACGCATCAGTTTTTCCAAGCGCCTAAATAAGTCTCTTGCGCTAGGGTTCAAAAATGGTGCAGCGTCCTGTTGCTGCCCCACCACAGTTGACCCCCCAGCCGGGGAATCATCAAAGATATCGATCGCAGCCTCCTCTCCGCTTTTTTTTATTCCTCCGCGGCAATGATGCAAATCGGGCGATAAGGAATTCAAACAGTGGGAGTATTTGCAACAGAATTGAAACTCCACACCGTGCACTCTCCTAACTGGATGATCCGATAATCTCCTACCTTGCCAGATATCTTCAGTTCGCTCGGATTCACACACTCCGGCCACCTCGATTCTGGTATCCCAGGCAAGAGTTCATTCACGGTATCCAGGGGCTTCCGTGCGGCTCGCTCTTCACCAGAGCAAATGAGTACGTCCCGCCAAGACGAGACCAGCTGCTTCCAATGCCGCAATGCAGAAAAACGAACTCACTGAAGCTGCCACTTAAAAAACTACAGCGACCAGAATGCTCGGGGGTGGCCCACGCCCTCGTGTATGAGGAGGCTGTTATTAAAGAGACTGTGATCAGCTGCAGCGATACTTTAAGCCTCTGAGGAAGTGCACTTGACGCACGAAACGCGTCAGGCTTCTGAACTTTATGGTGAAGACTTGGTTGCAGCGCTTTGTACCCCTCTCCTAACTAAACACGTTTGGAACCAACCTGCTGGGCTTCTCTGTAACAGGGCAACTTTTGATGGATATTACCGTCCGGCCCAGGTCGGAGAGAAGCCCGACCATGACTCCGTGGACCCAGGCTGCATTCTTTGAAGCGGCTGTGAAAGGACAAGCGGCCCGTGTGGAGAGGTATCACATTGCAGAGCAGTTTGAACTGAATTCTTCCCAACCCACTGGGGATATATATTTTATTGATCCATTTCGCTGCAGAAAAACGAACTCACTGAAGCTGCCACTTAAAAAACTACAGCGACCAGAATGCTCGGGGGTGGCCCACGCCCTCGTGAATGAGGAGGCTGTTATTAAAGAGACTGTGTTCAGCTGCAGCAATACTTTAAGCCTCTGAGGAGGTGCGCTTGTCGCACAAAACGCGTCAGGCTTCTGAACTTTATGGTGAAGACTTGGTTGCAGCGCTTTGTACCCCTCTCCTAAATAAACACGTTTGGAACCAACCTGCTGGGCTTCTCTGTAACAGGGCAACTTTTGATGAATAACACCGGCCGGCCCAGGTCGGAGAGAAGCCCGACCATGACTCCGTGGACCCAGGCTGCATTCTTTGAAGCGGCTGTGAAAGGACAGGCGGCCCGTGTGGAGAGGTATCACATTGCAGAGCAATTTGTACTGAATTCTTCCCAACCCACTGGGGATATATATTTTATTGATCCATTTCGCTGCAGAAAAACGAACTCACTGAAGCTGCCACTTAAAAAACTACAGCGACCAGAATGTTTGGGGGTGGCCCACGCCCTCGTCTATGAGGAGGCTGTTATTAAAGAGACTGTGATCAGCTGCAGCGATACTTTAAGCCTCTGAGGAAGTGTGCTTGTCGCACAAAACGCGTCAGGCTTCTGAACTTTATGGTGAAGACTTGGTTGCAGCGCTTTGTACCCCTCTCCTAAATATACACGTTTGGAACCACCCTGCTGGGCTTCTCTGTAACAGGGCAACTTTTGATGGATATTACCGGCCGGCCCAGGTCGGAGAGAAGCCCGACCAGGACTCCGTGGACCCAGGCTGCATTCTTTGAAGCGGCTGTGAAAGGACAGGCTGCCCGTGTGGAGAGGTATCACATTGCAGAGCAGTTTGAACTGAATTCTTCCCAACCCACTGGGGATATATATTTTATTGATCCATTTCGCTGCAGAAAAACGAACTCACTGAAGCTGCCACTTAAAAAACTACAGCGACCAGAATGGTCGGGGGTGGCCCACGCCCTCGTGTATGAGGAGGCTGTTATTAAAGAGACTGTGATCAGCTGCAGCAAAACTTTAAGCCTCTGAGGAAGTGCGCTTGTCGCACAAAACGCGTCAGGCTTCTGAACTTTATGGTGAAGACTTGGTTGCAGCGCTTTGTACCCCTCTCCTAAATAAACACGTTTGGAACCAACCTGCTGGGCTTCTCTGAAACAGGGCAACTTTTGATGGATATTACCGGCCGGCCCAGGTCGGAGAGAAGCCCGACCATGACTCCGTGGACCCAGGCTACATTCTTTGAAGCGGCTGTGAAAGGACAGGCGGCCCGTGTGGAGAGGTATCACATTGCGGAGCAGTTTGAACTGAATTCTTCCCAACCCACTGGGGATATATATTTTATTGATCCATTTCGCTGCAGAAAAACGAACTCACTGAAGCTGCCACTTAAAAAACTACAGCGACCAGAATGCTCGGGGTGGCCCACGCCCTCGTGTATGGGGAGGCTGTTATTAAAGAGACTGTGATCAGCTGCAGCGATACTTTAAGCCTCTGAGGAAGTGCGCTTGTCGCACGAAACGCGTCAGGCTTTTGAACTTTATGGTGAAGACTTGGTTGCAGCGCTTTGTACCCCTCTCCTAAATAAACACGGTTGGAACAAACCTGCTGGGCTTCTCTGTAACAGGGCAACTTTTGATGGATATTACCGGCCGGCCCAGGTCGGAGAGAAGCCCGACCATGACTCCGTGGACCCAGGCTGCATTCTTTGAAGCGGCTGTGAAAGGACAGGCGGCCCGTGTGGAGAGGTATCACATTGCAGAGCAGTTTGAACTGAATTCTTCCCAACCCACTGGGGATATATATGTTATTGATCCATTTTGCTGCAGAAAAACGAACTCACTGAAGCTGCCACTTAAAAAAGTACAGCGACCAGAATGCTCGGGGGTGGCCCACGCCCTCGTGTATGAGGAGGCTGTTATTAAAGAGACTGTGATCAGCTGCAGCGATACTTTAAGCCTCTGAGGAAGTGCGCTTGTCGCACGAAAGGCTTCAGGCTTCTGAACTTTATGGTGAAGACTTGGTTGCAGCGCTTTGTACCCCTCTCCTAAATAAACACGTTTGGAACCAACCTGCTGGGCTTCTCTGTAACAGGGCAACTTTTGATGGATATTACCGGCTGGCCCAGGTCGGAGAGAAGCCCGACCATGACTCCGTGGACCCAGGCTGCATTCTTTGAAGTGGCTGTGAAAGGACAGGCGGCCCGTGTGGAGAGGTAACACATTGCAGAGCAGTTTGAACTGAATTCTTCCCAACCCACGGGGCATATATATTTTATTGATCCATTTCACTGCAGAAAAACAAACTCACTGAAGCTGCCACTTAAAGAACTACAGCAACCAGAATGCTCGGGGGTGGCCCACGCCCTCTTGTATGAGGAGGCTGTTATTAAAGAGACTGTGATCAGCTGCAGCGATACTTTAAGCCTCTGGGGAAGTGCGCTTGTCGCACGAAACGCGTCAGACTTCTGAACTTTATGGTGAAGACTTGGTTGCAGCTCTTTGTACCCCTCTCCTAAATAAACACGTTTGGAACCAACCTGCTGGGCTTCTCTGTAACAGGGCAACTTTTGATGGATATTACCGGCCGGCCCAGGTCGGAGAGAAGCCCGACCATGACTCCGTGGACCCAGGCTGCATTCTTTGAAGTGGCTGTGAAAGGACAGGCGGCCCGTGTGGAGAGGTAACACATTGCAGAGCAGTTTGAACTGAATTCTTCCCAACCCACGGGGGATATATATTTTATTGATCCATTTCACTGCAGAAAAACAAACTCACTGAAGCTGCCACTTAAAAAACTACAGCAACCAGAATGCTCGGGGGTGGCCCACGCCCTCTTGTATGAGGAGGCTGTTATTAAAGAGACTGTGATCAGCTGCAGCGATACTTTAAGCCTCTGAGGAAGTGCGCTTGTAGCACGAAACGCGTCAGGCTTCTGAACTTTATGGTGAAGACTTGGTTGCAGCGCTTTGTACCCCTCTCCTAAATAAACACGTTTGGAACCAACCTGCTGGGCTTCTCTGTAACAGGGCAACTTTTGATGGATATATATATATATATATATATATATATATATATATATATATATATATTACCTACTGGCGGTCGCCAGTAGGTATATATAGTTAGGATTTTTTCTCTATGGAACTTTTGAAAATTCTATGTCTAATAACTTTGCCGTTTGTGGACGGAATCGGCTGAAATTTTCAGGAAAATGGCACATTTTGTTTCTGAGCAGCCCCTGAAAATTTGGGGGGGTTCTGTCAAGGGGGGGGGGCCGAGAAAAAAGGGGGGTCCCAAAACACGTTTTTCCCGTTCATTTTTCCATAGGGCCTTTGGCCTCACTTTTAGCTCGAACGGCTGAATGGATTTACACGAAACTTGGCAAAATTGTAGGGACTGTTAGCCCGATGTGCCTTTGCTGGGTCTCAATATATGTGCTCCAGTGGATTTTGAGAAATTATCGTTCAAAAAAACAGATATATCTGTGACAGCGTCCTAGATAGCGCACCAGATCGCGTACTTTTCGCGTTACGGAGCTTTGCGTAGCGAAGCTGATTGGCTCTCCGGTGTCTGTCAACATTCTAAACAGTCTGGTGCGGCCACCATCTTATCTCTCGGTAGGATCGAGAGACAAGAGGAGGAGAAAAACGAAGGGGGAATTTAATGAAAGGGGGCAAGGTAGACTCCTCTTGACCCCCTAGGAATGATATTGGGGTTATTAAAGGGTCCCGTGGGGCAAATAATTAAAATTTGATTTTTCGCGGTAGAAGCGCTTCTCGGTTCGCGAACCGGGCCGCAAACTGGTAGCGAAACGGGAATTCGCCATTTTGTGTTTCGATTTAATTAAATTACTAGGTATAAGGGGGTATGGAAGACGTATCCTGACCCCTTATGTTTTCTGAGGGTGGCTGAGGAGGCTCATATATGTTGATACATGTCTTCCAGCGGCTGTGCGTGAGCTTTTTTTTTTTTTTTTGCTGCGTGACGTCTGTTAACGTTCGATTCGATGGAAATCAGGAACTATTGACCGCCATTTTGTCACTGCGAGTTAATATTTTGTTAAAAATAATTGTTAATTGATAAACATTGTTTGCGCCATCTTGCCTTTTTTGCAATGCCACACTTTTGTTGAGCACGGCAGCCATTTTAGATGCCTTGACCAGACCTACTCTCTGCACGCCGCCGATCCTCAGCATGGCTCCCCACCCTCGCAAGCATCTCCCTCACGCACTGGTCACCCCCGCTCTCTCTCTCATGCATGGGCCAGAAACCTCCTCCCATCTGCGCTGTTCGTGAGCGTTTTTTTTTTTTTGCTGCGTGACGTCTGTTAACGTTCGATTTGATGGAAATCAGGAACTGTTGACCGCGATTTTGTCACTGCGATTAAATATTTTGATAAAAATAATTGTTATAAATTAATCCTTATTGATAAACATTGTCTGCGCCATCTTGCCTTTTTTGCAATGCCACACTTTTGTTGAGTACGGCAGCCATTTTAGATGCCTTGACCAGACCCACTCTCTGCACGCCGCTGATCCTCAGCATGGCTTCCCTCCCTTGCAAGCATCTCCCCCACGCACTGTTCACCCCCGCTCTCTCTCTCATGCATGGCCCAGAAACCTCCTCCCATCTACGCTGTTCTTCTCTGAGAATCACACCCTGTGCCCGCCCGACACCTCCCTTTCACCCTATTCACTACCGCACCCTGTGACACTCCTCTTCCTCTGTGTCCGATTGTCCAGGCCGGTCCCAGGCTATCACCTAGTCCTGCAGGTGTAGTTTATGGCCCCAGCTGTAGAGAATCACCCCTCTTCAAAGGAGTTACAGTAGATCAAGGCCCCCACCCGATGAGATCCGTCACACCACACGCGTTCCTACTATCTGATAACCATCCTGTATTGTGCTTGGGGAGGGGATTCTCACTGTGAGGGTGTGTGGGTCCGAGCCTGAAGCGGAAGATTCCAGGGATGCCTTTTTGTACATCAAAGTCTTCACAATTATGTGTCACATTAAAAATATATAGCACTCCAACAAAGTTGTAGGATTATAACACTTTAATAACTTATAAATATATACAACGGAACAAAAACAGTAAATACATTTAAAAACATTTTAAAAAAAGAAGCAACAATGGTCAGTAGCTGTGTTTTGTGCGAATAGTCCCAAGGCAGCACAACGTGCTGAGTTCTGGACGGCACCCAGGTGATGTTACCTGGGTGCCGCACTGGTTTTTGGTATCCTACAATGCAGCTCCGAAAAACGGCGTGGGGCGTCCCGGGTGGTGCGGGGGGAGGCCTCGTCAGTAGCGGTCTGTTGTGCGAATAGTCCCAAGGCAGCAGAACGCGCTGAGATGTGGATGGCAACCAGGTGATGTCCAGTAAGTTGCCGCACTGGTTTTGGCATCCTACAATGCTGCTCGGAAAAACGGCGTGGGGCGCCCAGGGGGGGGGGGGGGGGGGGGGCGGCGTGAACGGGCCTCCCCAGGTGGAGGCTCGTCTGCTGTACTGGGGCGCCCCTTTACCGTTTCAGTTGCCATTCTGCCCGCTTTTGCTACACTGTGCCTCATTCTCCATTCAGCTGGTTATCGCCCGCTCTTGCGGCTACAGCGTCTCGCTCACCATGTAGTTGAGTTGCGCCCACTCTTGCGGTGCAGCGATAGGCGGCTGCTACAGGACTCTTAAAATGGCGGACGGCTCTTCGGATTTGGGCCTGGTCCACTAAAATGGCCCTGGGACACCTTGGAACTCGGGTGTCCCCTGAGCCTTGAAGATTTTACAAAAGTTTTGAGGGCCCCCGACTCCTGCAGGCTTCCGGTGGGGAGCGGCTGCCATGATTGCTCGCGGAATGACCACGACGGAGCCACGAGATGGTGGTGCTCTCATGCTGATGCCAGCTTCAGTCTGAAACATCCAGAAACAAGGTGGGGCTTTCATCGTTTGGGAAAAAAAAAATATTTTAATCCAATGAAAAGTGTTATTTTTAGGTCATATGATCAAGCATTCTATCATTAGGAAACCAAAAGTAAAATGAACCAATGAAAAGTTTTATAAACAAGTCACATGACCTGTTATGCTTACGTTACACGCTGGTATAAAAAGCGTAGAAAATCCGTTGGCACGTGAGGCGGCGTCAGTAGCGGACCGATGTGCGAATAGGCCGAAGGCAGCACAACGCGCCAAGATCCGGATGGCACCGAGGTGGTGTTCAGCAAGTTGCCGCACTGGTGTGGCCATCCTACAATGCTGCGCCAAAAGTCGGCGTGGGGCGCCCCGTTGGCCTGTGAGGTCGCGTCAGTCAGTGGGGGCTGTTTGAGAAAGCAATGTGATGCTGTGCGTCGCCCCCAAGATGGAGGCTCCTCGGCTGTAGTGGGGCGCTCCTTGGTGTTTCACTCGCTATCCAGCTGAGTTGCGTCCGCACTTGCGGCTACAGTAGACCGAAGGCAGCACAACGCGCCGAGATCTGGATGGCACCGAGGTGGTGTCCAGCAAGTTGCCGCACTGGTGTGGCCATCCTACAATGCTGCGCCGAAAGTCAGCGTGGGGTGCCCCGTTGGCTTATGAGGTGGTGTCAGTAGCGGACCGATGTGTGAATAGGTCGGAACCAGCACAAGGCGTCAAGATCCGGATGGCAAGTCCTGGATGTTGGGTGCCATAGTTGAGAGCCAAGATCCGGATGGCAAGTCCTGGATGTTGGGTGCCATAGTTGAGAGTTCTGAGCAGTGCTTGTAACACTGTCTGAAGCTTATTTGCACCTGCTGCAGCTTCACTATTGCCCTGCTGTGGCCAAAGATCGCCCATGACATAGGCGGCCGGCTCCCATGGTCCGGCGGAACTTTTTTCCTTTTCCTTTCTGCATCTTGTCCCACAATCCGTTTGACCTGAAGACACGACCAGGTCCCTGAATGTGTGCAGGGGACGCTATTGATTGAATCAAAATGGCGGCTTCACACAAAGCTGACTCAAGCGTTGCTGGTGATGCTATACAGACAAAAAATGGTTTTCAGTTTGTACATTCTTCAGGATTTTTCCATCCAAGTCTGCTTGAGAGTTTGTAGAACAATGGCTTCAGATCTTGCCCTCCCCTCTTTTGACTGTTGGTTCTTGTTGCCTATCTCTTCTTTTGTCATTTAAGTGAACCTTTTTTGACTGCCGAAAGGGGTTCTGGTCCGACCGCTGGTTGGTGGAGACATTTTGACTATATCCTGGACCTGCCCGGCCTCGCCCAAAATGGTGCCGGTATAAATGGGACTCGTAACTCCTTGTTGTGTACTGGTTGAACAACCTTGATATCACGAGATACGTATGCAGTTTTGAAGCACATGGCGGGCGGGGACGAGAATTGATTGAATATTTCGACATCCTTATTGATATTAAGTTCTGATGTGTTATTGATTACTGAACTATTGTAAGTTCGAATTAACGTCACCCATGGTACTTGCCCGCAAATGTATATCTAGAAAATTTTATTGTTAGTGGCCCTGTTGTATTTTAATTACAAAATGTACGTCCACCGATTCCGCAACTGTTAGACACCTTAGTTCTTGCAACCTAATGGCCCGCTCGTTACGTTCCTCTACAGTGTAAATGTTTCCTCATCATATACGTTTCCAGTTTGCTCCGTGGCTGGCCCACGTGGTTATAGGCCCGTATTTGTTACTGACATTTTCACAATAAAGGTTTTTAAAACAAAACATGGTAGTAGTATTTACATTGGTAAAGTTTTTAATTTTAGTCACTGTTTTCGAATCAGTAAAAGGCAAGTGAAATAAAGCAGTCCAATTACATGACGGATAAACGGTATAATATGCAGGACCGCAGTAAAGATAAATGGTCAAGGGCTGTTGTGTTTTCTACTCCTGCAACATAAAGTGATCAATAAGAATCTGATATTCAGGCGTATCGGCGACTAAGACAGCAGGCCGAGCATCTTTTGCTCAACGGCTCCGTCATGGGACGAAGAAACGCCCTTTTGCTAGAAAAAGGAATATATTTTACTTGCAGGACAGTTGTAAATTTTCCGGGAAAGTACATTAGCCTGGAACATTATAACATATATGTTTAAGAAAAAATAATGTTCGAAAACAATAAAAAGCGTAATTTTTAGGTCATATGACCAAGCCTTTCATCATTAGAATAACAAAAGTAAAATGAACCAATGAAAAGTTTTATAAACAAGTCACATGACCTGTTATGCTTACGTTACGCGCCGGGCCCCGGATCGCTTCCGGGAAGCTGCGCTTCGCGCACCGGAGCACTTCCGGGTGCGCTAACGCGAGTTGTCATATAGCGCATTACGCGACAACGTAGGTCCAGAATATAGTCAAAATGTCTCCACCAACCAGCGGTCGGAACACAACCCCTTTCAGTAGTCTAAAAAGTTCTGTTAAATGACAACAGAAGGGACAGGCAACAAGAACCATCAGTCAAAGAGGGGAGGGCAAGTTCTTCCCTACCGGGTCACGTTGGGGCGCTACCGGAACTGATCGAATTGGTAGTCTACTGTGTTTCTGGATGTTTCAGACTGAAGCTGGCGTCAGCATGAGAGCACCACCATATCGTAGCTCAGTCGTGGCCATTCCACGAGCAATCATGGCAGCCGCTCCCCACCAGAAGCCTGCGGGACTCGGGGGCCCCCAAGACTTTTGTAGAATCTTCAAGGCTCAGGGGACGCTTTCGAGAATGGGGCCCAAGTCCTAGCAGACAAGCGTCCGAGTTCCAAGGTGTCCCAGGGCCATTTTAGTGGATCACGCCCAAATCTGAAGAGCCGGCCGCCATTTTGAGAGTCTTGTGGCAGCCGCCTATCACTGCAATGCAAGAGCGGGAGCAACTCAACTACATGGTCAGCGAGACGCTGTAGTCGCAAGAGCGGGCGGTAAACAGCTGAATGGCGGAAGAGGCACAGTGTAGCAAAAGCGGACGGAATGGTAACTGAAACGGTTAAGGGGCGCCCCACTACAGCGTGTCTTCAGGTCAAACGGATTGTGGGACAAGGTCCAGAATGGAAGAGTCATCAAAAGGCAAAAAGTTCCGCCGGACCCCGGGAGCCGGCCGCCTATGTCGGGGGCGATCTTAAGCCACACCAGGGCAACACGACTTGGGGAGGGGGCAGGAGCCAAGCGCCCCCTCCCAGTCCGCGCCACCACATCGTATGTTGAAAATCTGAAGCCATCGTTCTACAAACTCTCAACCAGCCTTGGATGTAAAAATCTTGATGAATGTACAAACTGAAAACCAGTTTTTGTCTGCATAGCATCAGCAGCAAAGCTTGCTATCAGAGTTTATGAGTTTCATGCTCGATCGATTGAGCTAGCCGGATCGGGCAACTAAAAGTATAAAATAGTTATGTAAATAGTTATTTAATAAAATGTTTTACCCTGTTACTTTGCTGGTGTGTTGTATATATTTATAATATTTGCATAGGGTTTGTCATTATTTTGGGTGGGGTGGGTGGCGGAGCCGAGCTGTATTGTAGCCATCATCGTGTGGAGCTCAGTTCATCTCACTAGTTTCGTATTTCTCATGAGGGGTTGTTCTTAATGTTTCTATTTTAGCTAGGTCAAAAAGAGATCCCATTAGTGGCCTACTGATTTTGCTCGATTCCTTTTGTTTTTTAAAACGATTTTTCACTATCTGCAAAGACTAAACAGAGTATTGCGACTCTGTGCTTGTTTGTAAATAGAGAATGAACCAAAGAGAACCAATTCTAAAACAGTAAATGCTTGGATAACAATCAATCAAATGGAGAGAGAAGCAGACACGACGGATTAGAACGGGGGCATAGGCCTGCGTTAACTACCCTTCACTATCTGCAAAGAGAGAGTACTGCTGAGAGAAGAGAGGGGGAGCGGAGGGGGGGCAGCGTTCAAAGTACATCAGCGTGCATAAATACGAAAATGTTTTTACCTATCACGTACTTCACATTTGACAGCTTTTGATATTTGCTATTAAAAAAACATTGAAATTCACTGAAAAAACCATAGGTTTTAGGCCATATATAGTTAGTGATTAGCATTTACAAAACCTTAATTTACTCGCACAAAACCATAGAAATTTGCATATATAGTTAGATGCAATAACTATATATCGCGCACCCGCAATCCACTGCTGATGATGTCACATATTACATCATTAATGACATGGTCAGTGACATCATTGATGAAATCACTGATGACTTCATCCAGTGACTGTATGTTTCTGTAAAGTTAAAATATGTCTTACATATTGAAGAATGAGTGGATGTATAAGTGTCTGGATGAAGGATTTAGTAGGTGCATGACTGACTGTATGAGTAAATTATTAAATGTGTCTCACTGAGTGCATGGGTTAGTGACTAAACTGTCTTAATTTGTGCATCATTATATCTGTTGTTCTATGAAGTGCTGCATGTGTTAATCAGTAGCTATATGAGTAAGTATATGGGTTATTGATTGGTTGTCTAAGTATTTCTATGGGAGAGTAAGTGTGTGTGTGGGGGTGGCTGGGAGGTGTGTGACTCTGTGTATACATGTGTGAACAGTTGATTCACTCGATCTATGGGTTCAAAACTGCATGTTGAAACAGCTGTATGGGTGGTTGACTGTGTACGAGTGTATTAGTGAGTGAATGGATATCTCAGTGCTACATGTCAAAGTAAGTAAATATGTAAAACACAGTACATGTGAGAGTTCACATATATAAATTACTGTGTATAAGAGCCAGGGAATGTGTGAGTGGCTGAATGGATCATTGAAAACTTGTATCAGGAATTGTATAAGAGAGTAAATATGTGTTAGTATATGTTTGAATAAATAAGGTGTGTATAACTGTATAGTTGAGGAAAAGGAGGAGTGACTGATTCTTTTCATGACTGACTAGATGTATGAGTAACTCCATGGATGAGTGACAATCTATGAGTGTCGGTTTACACTGAGTGTATCTAAGGTTATATTAGAGTCTGAAAAGGTTCATCGTATTATCACATGAATGATATCATCAGTGATGTGATCAGTAATGTCAAATGAGATGTTATCAGTGATATCATCAGTGATGACATTTGAGATGTCATCAGTGATGTCATCAGTGATGTCATTTGAGATGTCATCAGCGATGTCATTTGAGATGTCATCAATGATGTCATCAGTGATGTCACTGACCATGTCATTAATGATGTAATATGTGACATCATCAGCAGTGGATTGCGGGTGCGCGATATATAGTTATTGCATCTAACTATATATGCGAATTTCTATGGTTTTGTGCGAGTAGATTAAGGTTTTGTAAATGCTAATCACTAACTATATATGGCCTAAAACCTATGGTTTTTTCAGTGAATATATATATATATATATATATATATATATATATATATATATATATATATATGCACAAACCTCCGTTCTCCTGCTACAATCACCCTTGATATTGATCGCGCTGGAAACAGACACGGACCACAAATTGGATGCTGGTTGTTTTTCGTTTATTCAGCTGTCGCCAATATATATATATAACATTTCTATGGCAAAATGAAACCCCTCATTTTGTTCCTTTGCAAATTAAATGTTTTAAGTGTTAACACTTTATTCCAATCAAGATGACTTCAGGTGTGCCATACTTGTGTCATAAGTAAGACTGTTAGCGCTCTAGTTGTTCTTTAGAACACTCTGGGACATTCTGTCACTGGGCTATAGTTGGGCTACATCTGGCTGATATTTGGGCTACATTTGTTTTTTTTTGTCTCTGGTGGCCATCTTTGGGCTACATTGGGCTACATTGGGCTACATTTGGGCTCTAACATATATATAGCCCAATGTAGCCCAATATATATTTTTCAAAGTTAATTTTCGTAAAAACCACTGGAGCATATATCTTGAGACATAGCAAAGGCACATCGGCCTTCTAGTCCCTACAATTTTGCCACGTTTTGTGGAAATCCATTCAGCCGTTCCAGCTAAAAGTGAGTCCAACCGCCCTATGGAAAACTCAATGTTAAAAACACGTTTTGGGACCCCCTTTTTTCTCGGCCCCAGCTTGACGAAACACCCCCAAACTTTCAGGGGACGCTCAGAAACAAAATGTGCAATTTTCTTGAAAATTTCAGTCAATTCTGTCCATCAACGCCAAAGTTATTCAACATAGAATTTTCAGAAATCCCTATTCAAAAAAATCCTAACTATATATACCTACTGGCGACCGCCAGTAGGTAATATATATATAACTATATCCCAGTGACAGAATGTCACAGAGTGTTCTAAAGAACAACTAGAGCGCTAACAGTCTTACTTATGACAAAAGTATGGCACACCTGAAGTCATCTTGATTGGAATAAAGTGTTAACACTTAAAACATTTAATTTGCAAAGGAACAAAATGAGGGGTTTCATTTTGCCATAGAAATGTTATATATATATATATATATATAATCACTTTTAGCTCGAACGGCTGAATGGATTTCTATGAAACTTGGCAAAATTGTAGAGACTGTTTGCCCAATGTGCCTTTGCTAGGTCTCAACATATGTGCTCCAGTGGATTTTGAGAAATTAACGTTCAAAAAAATATATATATCTGTGACAGCGTCCCGGTTAGCGCCCCGGTTCGCGTACCAGACGCGTAACGGAACTTCTCAAGGAGAAGCGGATTGGCTTTCCGGTGACTCTCAACATTCTAAACAGTCCGGAGCGGCCGCCATCTTGTCTCTCGGTAGGATCGAGAGACAAGAGGTGGAAATAAACGAAGGGGGAAATGAATGAAAGGGGCAAGGTAGACCCCTCCTGACCCCCTAGGATTGATGTGGGGGCTATTAAAGGGCCCCGCGGGGCAAAAAAATAAAATCATTTTTTTTTCGATTTTTCGCGGTGGAAGCGCTACCCGGTACGCGAACCGGGTAGCTCACCGGTAGCGTAACGGGAGTCCGCCATCTTGTGTTTTGAACGAATTTAGTCACAAGATGGAGGATAAACAATGTCGGGAATGGGTATAAGGGGGCACGGACGACATATCCTGACCCCCTAGGTTTTCTGAGGGTGGCTGAGGAGGCCCATATATGTAAAAAAAAGGGCCGGAAAGCGTAACAAGGGGAAAACCAAGGGAAGTAGTAAAATAATATTTTAGAGTGCTTTGAGGTAGGGTAACTCTGAATAGAGCTGTTGTGTTGTGTGGGTGATGTAAGTACCAACATGTAGGTACCAATGAAGAGTCTAAAATTCAATGTACACCGTCTCCTCTGTAGATATTTTGTATGTTCTAATATGGGTTATTTAAATGTAAATGTGTGGAAAAGCACTTCATGCTTTAAATAAGCATGGGCGAATTTTGCGAATCTCGCGTTCGCGAATTTTGCGGATTAGCGAACTCGCAATACGCAAAATCCGCGAATTCTCGCAAATTTGCGGATTTTTTTTTTGTGTTTGCGCGGGTTTCTGCCAGTTTGCGAGGGTTTTGTACAATGTCGCAAATTGCAAACTTACCTGTCGGGTCGCAAGTTTCGCGAACTTGTTGTTTCTACGTGTCCAGCCTGTTTGGGACACTCTTATTTTATTTATTTATTTATTTATTTTATGTAGTTTGTAGAGCGCGCAGCTACCCCCGAAGGGGTGTCCCGGCGCTAAAATTCAGGGGTTGCCAAGGGAGAGGGGGAGTGAGAAAAGGGAAGTGGATAGACTAGAGTCCGGAGAAGAGCCAGGTTTTAAGTTTGGCTCGGAAGATAGTTTCGGAGGGACAGAACCTCAGCTCGAGCGGAAGGGAGTTCCACAGTCTGGCAGCAATGACACTGAAACCTCTGCCACCGGTTCTAGAAAGTCTGAACCGGGGAGAGATCAGGAGGCGGAGGTCATTGGATCTCAGGGATCTGGTGGAGCAGGATATTGAGACCCGTTTTTTCAAATAGGGAGGTCCGTAGTCGTTTACGGCTCGGTAAGTAAGAGTGAGGACCTTAAATTGAATACGGCTAGCCACTGGGAGCCAATGGAGTTCTCTCCGGTAGGCAGAGATAGATTGACGGTACGGGATATTACCGATCAGTCTGGCTGCAGCATTCTGGACAATCTGCAGCCGGCCTATCAGGTACTGGGGAGCCCCAGCATAGAGACTATTAGCATAGTCCAAGTGGGACGTGATGAGAGCCTGGGTCACAGTGCGACGGGAGTCCAGGGGGAGATAGGGTAGAATTTTTTTTATCATGCGTAGTTTCATAAAGCAAGCGGAAGTAACTTTATTAATCTGGGTTTTGCATGACAAGGAATCATCAAATTGGAAACCAAGGTTCCGCGCCGAGTGGACAGGGGACGGGGCAGGATCAAGCGCAGTGGGCCACCACCAAGCAGAGGGGATGGGGGTTTTCTGATTGAAAAACAGAACCTCAGTTTTATCTGCATTCAGTCTGAGGTGGTTCGCAGTCATCCAGCCACTGATGTTATTGAGGCATTGGCGGAACTTGAGGAATGCGGAGTCCGAGTGGTCCCTAAAGGAAAACACCAGCTGTGTGTCGTCAGCGTAAGAGACCACCCTCACTCCGTAGGACTCCACAACGTCAGCCAAGGGGGCCAGGTAGACATTGAAGAACAGGGGGCTGAGGGCGGAGCCCTGCGGCACCCCACATGATAGAGGTTTTTTCTCTGACCTAAAAGGGCGTAGCAGTACCCTTTGACTTCTGTGTGAGAGGAAGGACTCGATCCAGCCGAGGGCAGTGCCACCAATGCCAATCTGCTTTAGTCGATCGAGGAGGATGGGGTGAGAGACCGTGTCGAATGCTGCGGACAGGTCGAGGAGAACCAGCATGGCCTCCTCGCCCCTGTCCACGCATTCTCGGATGGTTTCAGATACTTCCAGCAGGGCCGTCTCCGTGCTGAATCCGGCTCTGAAACCGGACTGGGAACCGTGTAGCAGAGAGTGATCTTCCAAGTATTCCGTAAGTTGGAGCTGTACGGCTTTTTCCAGGACCTTGGCGGGTTTGGGAAGGAGGGAAATAGGACGGTAGTTAGTAAAGACAGCGGGGTCTGCGTCAGCCTTTTTCAGAATGGGGATCACCAGAGCCTCCTTCCAGGTGGTAGGGAAGAAGCCATGGTGAAGGGAGGCATTCCAGACGGAAAGGAAAGGGCAGGCAAGTGAAGGTGCCAGTTCTCCCATGATTTTCGCGGGAACAGGATCAGAGGGGGCACCCGATTTACAGCAAGTGAGTAATCTGATGGCCTCGTCCTGGTTGAGTTTGTTGAATGAGTGGAAGGACGGAGACTCTCCCCAGACTCTTCTTCATCACTGCCACTCTCTGTCACCACTGCCACTCTCTGACTACTCATGCCACCCTCTGGCCCACCCATGCCACCCTCTGTTTCATCACAGCACCCTCTGGTTGTCCAGTCAGTGTACATTATTGTGGCAACGCAAGCACACCTTCCCTGCCTCAAGTGACCTGAATTAATTTGGGGCTGATTAATGTGTCACAGAATATTTTTTTAGCTGGCACCTGCTTCCTTAGTGCTTCCTGATTAGTGATCTTTTGCACTTGCTAAGTGTTTTCATTGTTGCAAAATTAGTTACAACACCTGCCCTGCCCCAACTGACAATAATGAATTAGGGGCTGATTAATGGATTTGAACTGCCAGCCTGGCTCCTGCTTGTCTCCCTTAGCTGTAATTCAGGACCTTTGTGGCATATGTGTAACTATTCTGAGGTTCAGAGCAGGGTCACATAATAGTTGCAACTGGCAACTGAACTCTGGAGGGGCCCCTCAGGAAGCACTACAGGAAATGGCTACTAATGATGAGCCTGAACTTTTGAACCTGGTAAGTAGTTTCAGTTTTGCTAAGATCGTATTTCTGCAATTTTGCACTTATTCGCGGGGCGCGAAGTTGTACTGGGAAGCCGCGAACTCACGCGAACAGTGCGAGCAGTGCGAGCAAAATCCGCTGCTCGCGGATTTGCGGATTTTGCGGGAGATTCGCGAATCTCGCGGATTGCGAATTTACCGAAAATCCGCAAAATCCGCGAGCGAAACGGATTTTCCGCCCATGCTTAGCTTTAAAGCAATTGTATTTTTGAACTGATTGTTCTTTCCTCTTAGTCCTCCTCTTTGTTTTTTTTTCCCCACACTCTTCTTCAGCATGATAGTTGATAAATTCGTTCCCTCAAAAAATTTATATACATAAAAAAATTATATTAAATACATATAAAATATATTTTTCCTTTAAAAGAAGAATACATTTTACAGCTTTTGATATTTGCTATTAAAAAACCATTGAAATTCACTGAAAAAACCATAGGTTATAGACCATATATAGTTAGGAATTAGCATTTACAAAACCTTGAAAATTCACTGAAAAAAACATAGGTTATAGACCATATATCGTTAGGAATTAGCATTTACAAAACCTTATTTTACTCACACAAAACCATTGAAATTCGCATATATAGTTAGTTGCACTAACTATATATCGCGCACCCGCAATCCACTGCTGATCATGTCACATATTACATCATTCATGACATGGTCAGTGACATCACTGATGACATCACTGATGACATCTCAAATGACATCACTGATGACATCTCATTTGACATCACTGATGACATCACTGAAGACATCATCCAGTGACTGTATGTTTCTGTAAAGTTAAAATATGTCTTACATATTGAAGAATGAGTGGATGTATAAGTGTCTGGATGAAGGATTTAGTAGGTGCATGACTGACTGTATGAGTGAGTGATTAAATGTGTCTCACTGAGTGCATGGGTTAGTGACTAAACTGTCTTAATTTGTGCATCATTATGTCTGTTGTTCTGTAAACTGCTGCATGTGTTGATCAGTAGCTATATGAGTAACTATATGGGTTATTGATTGGTTGCCCAAGTATTTGTATGGGAGACTGAGTGTGTGTGTGGGTGGCTGGGAGGTGTATGACTCTGTGCATAGATGTGTGAGCAGTTGATTCACTAGATGTATGGGTTCAAAAGTGCATGTGTAAACAGCTGTATGGGCGGTTGACTGTGTGCATGAGTGTATTGGTGAGTGAATGGATATCTCAGTGCTACATGTCAAAGTAAGTACATATGTAAAACACAGTACATGTGAGAGTTGACATATATAAATAACTGTGCATAAGAGCCAGTGAATGTGTGAGTGGCTGTATGGATCATTGTGAACTTGTATCAGGGATTGTATAAGAGAGTAAATATGTGTTAGTATATGTTTGAATAAGTAAGGTGTGTATAACTGTATAGTTGAGGAAATGGAGGTGTGATTGATTCTTTGCATGACTGACTAGGTGTGTGAGTAACTCCATGGATGAGTGACAGTCTGTGAGTGTCTGTTTACACTGAGTGTATCTAAGGTTATATTAGAGTCTGAAGAGGTTCATCGTATTATCACATGAATGATGTCATCAGTGATGTGATCAGTAATGTCAAATGAGATGTCATCAGTGATGTCATTTGAGATGTCATCAGTGATGTCATCAGTGATGTCATTTGAGATGTCATCAGTGATGTCATCAGTGATGTCACTGACCATGTCATGAATGATGTAATATGTGACATGATCAGCAGTGGATTGCGGTGTGCGCGATATATAGTTAGTGCAACTAACTATCAATGCGAATTTCAATGGTTTTGTGTGAGTAAAATAAGGTTTTGTAAATGCTAATTCCTAACTATATATGGTCTATAACCTATGGTTTTTTCAGTGAATTTTCAAGGTTTTGTAAATGCTAATTCCTAATTATATATGGTCTATAACCTATGGTTTTTTCAGTGAATATATATATATATATATATATATATATATATATATATATATATATATATATATATATATATATATATATATATATATATATATATATATATTCACCATTATATACTG
>NW_028243401.1:0-131885 GCF_964263255.1 Lissotriton vulgaris
TAAACACATGCACAAAATACACTGTGCTTCTTACAATCTTATAGCAAACCTGGAAAATGCATACATACCATAATATTTGGGCGGATGGTAGTGTGAGCTTGAATAAAGTTATTCTCAACCTTCAGATCTACATATATAAAATATATGTAATTTTCAAAACTAACGCATTTAATAGATGATGTCATGAGTGATGTAATATGTGAAGTCATCAGCAGTGCATTGCGGGCGGGCAAGTTATAGTTAGCTGAAGTAACTATAACGGGGAAATTTCATTGGTTTTATATGAGTGAAATGTCCAGCTAACTATAACATGTGTCAAACCTATGGTTTTTTCAGTGAATTTCATAGGTTTTTTAAATGCAACTTCCTAACTATAACGTGTTTAAAACCTATGGTTTTTTCAGTGAATTTCATAGGTTTTTTTAATGCAACTTCCTAACTATAACGTGTTTAAAACCTATGATTTTTTTCAGTGAATTTCATAGGTTTTTAAAATGCTAATTATTAATTATATTGTGATTACAACTTATACTTTAATCAATGAATTTCAGTAAATGTTTTTATCGGAAAAAAACTGTTTTGTTGATTTGCAGAGTTGTTTAGGGACTTCTTTTAAAGCTCTAGTGGATTAGGGAGTGTGTACCTTGACTTTTTTTGAATGTTTTGAAATTTGTCAGTATTTGAAACAGATCGCCTTTGTAAACTTTCGTGCGCGACCGGGTGCGCGCACCGTGCTATATATTTTCGGAAAACATTGCAGTTTCGACCCATTGAATTTCTTCATAGACCCCCCAGAGAAGTTATATTAGGTCAAGGAGACTGTACCTTGCCTTCTTTTTAACGTTTTGAAACTTTTGACTAAATCGAACACAACGCCTTTTTCAACTTTCGTGCGCAACCGGGTGCGCACACCACAGGGCAAAAACATAAAAAGTTTTATACTTTTACAATTTTGAACTTGCATCCTCTAAGAAGATGTACAAGATCAGGCTGTGTTTAGCTTTCCTACTTTTTGTGTTTTGAAACTTCAGTAAATTAGACCGATACTTCCAAATGACGTACGTAACCAGGGAAATGTCATCGCGTACACGTCCTAATGCGCGCATGTCAAGTCATGTAACTCGAAAAGAACGCTTCCAATTGGTTGTTAGTAGTTTCTGTTCTTTAATTTTCACGGATCCCACCCACTTCTCTCACAATCTTCTTTACTGTCAAGAGAGAAGAACGTTTTACATCTTTCCGAAGACTTTGGTGAAATAGCTGCCGCACAGAATACATCGTTAGAATCTGAAGAAAATTATCGGCTACCTTTAACAAAAAGGAAGGAATCTTTCATCTGGCAATTTTTTTCTTTTCCTAAGGAACAAAAAAAAGTGAATGCGCCTAAAGTCACTTGCACAATTTGTGACCCAGTTCTTTCAAGAGGAAATCCTTCCAAAAAGTATTCGTTTTCAATACATACGATGATGAGGCATGTGAGGCAAGTGCATCCTGAGAAATTTGCACAGGCATCGACAAGAGCTCTGGCAACACAACTACCATCAGCTGTGGCCAGCACATCTTCTGGTGGATGACCTGTATCTCCATCCAGTGCAGAGATGGACTTGAGACCATATTTGTCAACGGTGCATATGAAATGCAACTTGTGTGAAGAAATTATTGTGTACGGAGAGCAGAGCCTCACTCTGATTGAGAGAAGAATTAATGAACATCAATGCTCCGACAGAAGATGATTTTTCTCATTTCATTTTGATTCAGTTTCACAGTTTTAAACTTAAACTTTTCAGTTCCAGTTTTAAAAGTCAAAAACATTATAACACTTGTTAAAAAAAAAAAAAAAGTTATTTTCAAAACTATTCACAAGCTGAAGTATCGACACTTTTTTTCGGGACAATTATGCAAAAAAGCGACAATACTTGGGGCATATTATGAAGGAGACGTAATACATTATCATCGGTTTCATCGACAGGACACTGCCGATAAAATGACGATAATAGCCTTCATAGTATGTTCTATGAATTGCAACCGAAACCTACGTTAGTTGTCTTTACATCTAACATTAGGTTCGATTGCAATTCATGGAGCATATTGTCAAGGCCGTTATCGCCGCTATATCTGCACTTTTATGCCGATAAAAGCGGCGTTAATGTTTTACCTATCCTTGAAAATATTCTCCAGCACCTTCGTGAAAACGGCATTACATCGCCTGCCGTAAGACCACTTTGCATATGTTGCGCACAGTAAGTTAATGACATGCAAAGTGGGCATAGGTCAAAGCACATGCAAAATGTGGTTGGAGGGGAAAACACCCTATCACAAAAAGAGGCGTTGCGAGAAAAAGAGGTGGAATAAACTTGTTTATCGTAGGACTGTTAAAGCCTGCTCTAACCAAGCATTCGGCAGCGTTAACATGAGGGTGTGGAACATAAAACTAAATCTACCCCATCCCCTAATTACAAGGCACACATTGCTGCATGAAAACAACGTTTGTTTTCACGCGGTAATGTTAAGTACCGCCGGCTGTTACAGGATTTACTATCACATATGTGTTCCCATTGATATTAGAGCACCAACACCGCGGAAAATTCCGCCAATAGCGTTGATATTTAGAACGCTGAGCAGCGGCGCTTTTTATCACTTACGAGCCTTGCTATTATGAAGGTTTATCTCCTAAGTCTCTGATTCTCAAACTGTGCACCGCGGCTCCCCTGTGCGCCGTAATGAGGTGCCAGGGGCGCCGCGCACACTCTAGAGTGACTAACCGTCCATAAATTCCACGGACATATCCATACCCTGTTATCTGCAATTGTGGCCATCAGAAGGAGCTGCGCTGCTCCCCTCTGAGAGGCCTCACTCCCACTACTGGAGCGGCCTTGCGCTCCTCCAGGAGCACAGGAGCAGCCCCTCCCGCCCATTGAAGTTCTGTATCGGTCTCATTGCCACTTACTGAATGAAAATGGGGCACTGAAGGATGTTCAAGTATGTAGCGTTCCTCCTGCTACAGCGTACAGAAGGGATTGTGTTAGGTATAAAAAAGTGAAACGCTCACGCTACAATGATATAGACCACTTCCTTTGCCTGTGAAATAAGTTTAAAAGATCAGGTTAACCTTCTTTTACTCTCTCATCATTCTTGAACATAAGTATTTACAATACTATATTCAACAATGCCATGGTTGCTGCTTTTTTATTTTAAGAAATTAGCAATTATTCATAAAGCCAATAGTCATGGCTTCTTTTTCGTGAGAAAATACTTGCTATATTATATATCTGCATAGAATGACAGAAACAACATAACACCAGTCAGGTGCAACACTATGCTAAGCGCAGATTTTTAGCCTATGTGTTTTAAACTGCCCTCTGAATTACAACCAACACTCTCTTTGACGAGCCCCCCCAATTTTTTTACCACCTCTTAAAGCCCTGGAAACAACACCATTTCACATTTAACATCATTTACCTCCAATGTTTTCATATATCAGCGTTGCTGAACTCACTCAGTGAAATGTCGCTGATTTCATAAAATCACTTTTAAGGCGCTCCTTATGACAGTGCACCCAATCCTCTGTGGAAGTGCTCACATAAAACATGACACTGGTATGACCAGGATAGACAAAGAAATAACACAGTGATGGAAAAGTTTCTTTATTTTTTATACTTACCTAAGAAATAGTAACAAAGTAAAAGTAAATTTCTTTAAAAAACATAGTATCTGTGGAAGAAAAGTAAAAATAAGGGTATAATGTACATTTCATAAAACAAAAAAGAGTAGGAGTGAATGAAACAGAAAGTGAAAGAAAAAAAGACTGAGGCAGAGTAAGAGACAGAGACAGAATGTGTAGTATATAAATCAATGAGTAAGGTAGTTAATTGAAAGAGATAATAGCACTGAAGAAATGAGTGTCTAAACGAAAGTAAAGTGAGAGAGAAAATAAGAGTATGATCAGTGATAGTACACGAAATAAACAGTAAGAGTACAGGAATATCTTAAAGAGATAGATAAAATAAAGGAAAAACAGTAAGAGAAACAGAGTAAAAAAGGGTGAGTAACAGAAGATGAACGGAGTAGAAATACACAAGGACTGTAAGAGGTGTATAAATAGAAATGAAGTAGGGTAAGTGAAGTAAACTATGGGCCTTATTTATGAAGGCCTTGCGCCGCCCATGCGTCACTTTCAACATGGGAAAAAGTGGCGCATCGGTGGCGCAAGGCTTTCATAAATGAGGCCCTTTAGATTTAAGTTTAAGAATTGAGCATAATTAATGAAAGCAGACTTGCACCATTTGTTTTAATTGCTGAGAGCACTTTATGATCGACGATAGCGTCGCAACGGAAACAGCTAGGAAAATTGGTTATTTGTACACTGCATTGGGGGCATAACATTGTGAGAAGCTAAATTGTGTTTTTGCTCGCCTGTACACTCCCGGCTACCACCGGTTAGCGGTCTAGCTTGATCGGCGCGAGGTCCCGCCCACCACACTTGAAAAGTGAGTGCGCAGAGCGGACCCGCCGAGACACTTACAAAAACAGAATCAGGAAAGGAAGGAGGCGCTGCTAAGCCTCAGAGAAATCTTTTAAAAATTGCACCGAAATACTTTACTTGCACCATTTGTTTTAATTGCTGAGAGCACTTTATGATCGACGACAGCGTCGCAACGGAAACCGATAGGAAAATTGGTTATTTGTACACTGCATTGGGGGCATAACATTGTGAGAAGCTAAATTGTGTTTTTGCTCGCCTGTACACTCCCGGCTACCACCGGTTAGCGGTCTAGCTTGATCGGCGCGAGGTCCCGCCCACCACACTTGAAAAGTGAGTGCGCAGAGCGGACCCGCCGAGACACTTACAAAAACTGAATCAGGAAAGGAAGGAGGCGCTGCTAAGCCTCAGAGAAATCTTTTAAAAATTGCACCGAAATACTTTACTTGCACCATTTGTTTTAATTGCTGAGAGCACTTTATGATCGACGACAGCGTCGCAACGGAAACCGATAGGAAAATTGGTTATTTGTACACTGCATTGGGGGCATAACATTGTGAGAAGCTAAATTGTGTTTTTGCTCGCCTGTACACTCCCGGCTACCACCGGTTAGCGGTCTAGCTTGATCGGCGCGAGGTCCCGCCCACCACACTTGAAAAGTGAGTGCGCAGAGCGGACCCGCCGAGACACTTACAAAAACTGAATCAGGAAAGGAAGGAGGCGCTGCTAAGCCTCAGAGAAATCTTTTAAAAATTGCACCGAAATACTTTACTTGCACCATTTGTTTTAATTGCTGAGAGCACTTTATGATCGACGACAGCGTCGCAACGGAAACCGATAGGAAAATTGGTTATTTGTACACTGCATTGGGGGCATAACATTGTGAGAAGCTAAATTGTGTTTTTGCTCGCCTGTACACTCCCGGCTACCACCGGTTAGCGGTCTAGCTTGATCGGCGCGAGGTCCCGCCCACCACACTTCAAAAGTGAGTGCGCAGAGCGGACACGCGCAGCGGCGCGCGTGCGGCGCGTCTAAGTCGCGTCAAAGTCAAGGCCTGTCCTCGCCTGTCACCGCCTGAGAACCGACGCACGACGCCACGTTCGTCCGTCCCCCAGGTACCATAGCCAATACTATAAAATGATAACCTATTCGAGGGACCAGCTACTAGCTCTAAACACCAGCCCCCCAAAACCTCCCCAAACAACCACACCCCCTGTCCTAACCTGCATTTATGGCAACGTGCGCTCCCTCCCAAAGCACGCCATACAAATCTGGGCAGTGCTCGATCAAGAAGCTCCTGATCTGTTCTTTATGACAGAGACATGGATTCAAGACCACTCCACCCCAGATATAGCCACAGCTTTACCTGAGGGCTATAAGATCATTAGACTGGACAGAAAATCTAAAAGAGGTGGTGGAACCGCCATCATATTTAAAGAGCACATAAAAATCACTATCATAGAGACTCATCTGGCGCCCTGGGGCGAATTCTTACTTTTTTCCTTGCTACTCAATAACACTGAATCCTGGAAGGGTGCTTTGGTATATAGACCTCCCACCACTAAAGCGAATTTCGCCACCCAAATGCTAGACATTCTTACACCCCATGTCCTTGCATGTAAAAATTTCTTGCTATTAGGGGACATAAATTACCACCTAGAATGTCAAACTGATCACCATACCGCTGAGTTGAGCAACAGTATACATGCATTAGACCTGAAAATACTAGAGACAGGCCCGACGCACATCGCGGGACACTGCCTCGACATCATCTGCTCCAACTCGCAACAATTATCCATTAATGATCTTACCCCTGTACTATGGACCGATCACTCACTTATAAATTTCTCTATCAAGCTAAACTCACAGCACCCCAGACCCCCTAAACAATCGAATTTGACCAGATCATGGACAAAAATACAGATAGACACTTTCCAGAGGCATTTCATTCCTCCCCCTGCCACCCAATCGGCGAATCAGATGCCAGTGGACTTAGACAAAGCCATTGTAAAAACCCTCAACATAATAGCTCCCAAGCGCCCAACCAAATGCCCCACAAAAATTAGTCCCTGGTTTACCCCGGAACTGAAGAGATTAAAAGTAGCTACTAGGGCTCTAGAAAGGCGTTGGAGAAAAACCAAAAACTCAGACGACAAAGCCAAATACAAAACCTCACACCATGAATATATGGCGAATATAGCAACAGCAAAAAAAAACTATCTTGCCGACAAAATAAATCAAGCAGGGAGCTGCCAAAAAACACTATATAAAATAGTGAAAGACTTTACGAACCCCTTACCTTGCCAAGCAAACGCACTTGAATCCCAGGAATGGGCAAACCAGCTATCCGTATATTTTAAGGACAAAATAAATAATATATATATGACTTTCCCTAATTCCACCCCCAACACAGATGCTCCACATTCCCTGTATCCTTCACATATGGAGAATCCGACACCCACCATGCAACTACTAGAATTCAACCCTTTTACTACAGACATGGTAATAAAGAATCTAGGAAAGATTAAATCAGGATCCCCAAATGACTCAGCATCATCACAAATTCTAGCCAAAATAGGACCAGCTATAGCGACTGAACTTACCACTATTTTTAACACTTCTCTCGCACAAAGTACATTCCCAAGCAGCTGGAAGGAAGCAACGATTAGGCCCATTATCAAAAAAACCAATGCTGACCACACAACTCCTTCGAATTATCGCCCAATAGCCCTCCTCCCCCTGTTTGGCAAAATGATGGAGGCAACTATAAACTCCCAACTAATGAAACATCTAGAAGACAACAAGATACTGGACGCCACCCAATCAGGCTTTAGAGCCCACCACAGTACGGAAACAGCTCTACTCGAAATAGTAGATAATATCCGCCTTGCCATTGATTCAAAGAAATCAGCAATCCTGATTCTGCTGGATCTCTCTGCAGCGTTCAACACCATCTCCCACACAGTACTAATAGAGTGACTGGTGGGGGTTGGTGTCGGGGGCAAGGCGCTGGGCTGGCTACAAAGCTACCTGACAGACAGGAAATCTAGAGGTAAAACCGGTCCCTTTCTGTCTGATACTACAGATAACAACATTGGCGTCCCCCAGGGCTCAATCCTGAGCCCAACGTTATTCAACGTTTATATGTTCCCCCTAGCCAAGATAATCAGAGATCATGGTTTCCAAACAGTCTCATACGCTGACAATACACAGATCCTGGTCACCATGGGCCCCGACCCAGGCGACACCAAAATCAGATTTCGGTCCTGCATGGTGGCCATCAAAAAATGGATGACTGAGAATTTTTTGATGCTTAATGCAGAAAAGTCCGAAATAATGCTGTTCGGAAAGGCAAATATGGGAACAGGACTGGTGGCCCATTGAACTTGGTCAATGCCCCCCCTAAAGGTACAGTCCGTAACCTAGGAATTACAATGGATGACCAACTCACAATGCAACCACACGTTAACAAAGTGGTACATACCTGTATAGGCCTTATGAGAAGCCTTAGAAAAATATTCAAATGGCTTCCTTTAACTAGTAAAAGACCACTAATCCAAGGCTTAATAACTAGCCGGCTGGATTATGGCAATGCATTGTTTGCGGACATAAATGCTTCTAACATAGCTAAACTACAGACCATTCAGAATAGCGCGGCTAGGCTAGCACTGGACCTTCCACCAAGAACCCCGTCTGCCCCCTGTCTGAATCAACTACACTGGTTACCAGTTAACAGACGCATAAAGTTCAAGGACCAGCATATATCAGAGACAAACTGCACCGATACAGCCCAACGAGAAATCTTCGCTCCTCCAACCAACTACTGCTAAAGACGCCTAGAGTCCGCACAGTGAGGAACGGGGACAGATGCTTTTCAAAAATTGGTCCTTCATTCTGGAACTCACTTCCCCTAGATCTGAGAGCAGAACCCAATCTGATTATCTTCCATAAGAACCTAAAAACTCTGCTCTTTAAACCTTAGTCATCCACTTCCTATACATACTGGTTCTGTTTTATCCATCTGTCAGCGCTACGAGACCTAACGGGTGAGCTATGCGCGATACAAAAACAAAATACAAATACAAATACAAATAAGGGAATAAAATTAAAGGTACGGTAAGACAAACGAATTAAGATTCTAGAAACAAAGGTGATATAAGGTCAATAAAGGTGAGTCACCATGAGACAACGGAAGAATCAACCTGAAGAGATAGATAGTCTGAATAAAATAGTGACAGAAAAGATGTTAGAGAAACAGGAGAGAAAATTAAACAACGCAAAATGTGGATGAGTTAAACGGAATAAGCGTGACTGAAAAGTACTGACAAAGGAAGGTGATGAAAAGAATAAGGATAAAAGAGAGGCAAAGGAAACTCTCGGATGTTATTAGTTGTACTTACCTTTTAAATGTAATATATGTGGAAGACAATAAAAAAATGTGTTATAATACATATTTCTAAATCCAATGTAACAAAATAACTTAAACAACATATTACATGGTTTATTTTTGCTGTCCTCAGAATATATTGATTTTCACTATAAACCGTGATTTCAATAGTAATCATCATGTAACAGCGGGGAAAAAAAACACAATACAAATGATTGTGTTTAAAAAACCCGTACAAGATCTCTATACATAATATGAATACCTGAAAAAAACATGTCTTAAATGTTTTTCTCTAATTCGCAATTTCTTGAGTAAGCACAGTACATCTTCCTCAGTTACAAACTAATTAAACCATAGCACTTATTTTTAAATACGTATCAACAAAGCTCCGTGCAAGTATGTTCTTAAAACATTTATCTTAAGTACACATTTTCTTCTCTCATACCTTTCTGCGTGGCCAAATAGTATGAGTTAACTCGTTATTTTTTAAATACCTCTCAACAAACTTCCGTCCAAATATGTTCTAAAAACATTTATCTTAAGTACACATTTTCTTCTCTCATTCCTTTCCGCATGGTCAAATAGTATGAGTTAACGCGTTATTTTTTAAATACCTCTCAACAAACTTCCGTTGAAATATGTTCTGAAAACATTTATCTCAAGTACACATTTTGTTGTCTCATATGTTTCCGCGTGGCCAAATAGTATAAGTTAAGTTGTTATTTTCTCAAATTACTTAATCTTAGTGCTATCCATTTTTATCTCAACCTTTCAAATAAAAATTCTAACGTGTTCTGTACCATCAAACATTAAGTAAACTTGTACCTGATACTATCACTATGCCAAATATAAATTTCATTTCTAGATTTGCACACCCTCAGTCACATGATATTTCTAAACAACAGAGTTTCATATCTTTACAGTGTAAATCTTCCTACACCAAGTAATTTTACTGAAATTAGGGTTGCAAAAATAGCAGATAAGAATTAGTTAAGTCAAAAGGCAAACGTTTCTTAAAAGTCAATTGACTATCATTGCAGAGTGTCCAGCCTGTTGGAGACTTCAAATAAACTGTGTAATGTGCTGATGATGTTGAAGGCTCTTCATGAAAAATAATGGCTACAGTTACAAATGTTCTTCTAGAAATAGATACTTGAGAAGCCACAACATTTGTAATTAAAGTTGACAATTTACTCCCATCAGCTCTGCATCGTTGAAACATTAGAATTACATACTGTCCTTTTCTGTGGATAAATAATGTTGATAACATTTCAGAGTTACATTGAGAGCAGACCATGTTCTGATGGGCATCTTTAACTAGTTTATTAAAGGACACTTCTTTACAGTCTGGTAATGTTAAATATATAAATCGTTCAGTGTGTATATCAGTAGTACTTGAAAATGAACAAATATCACACTTATGTTCCCATTTATAAGAAAGTCCAAAAAGACTATCAATATCTACACCTTCATTTTCCAAAACTGTAAGCATATACATAATACATTCCTGACAATCTTGCTGAATATTCTGAGAAAATTGATTTAGTCCTGCACATATGTCTAAAACATTCCTTAGTTCTGAAACACTTGCTACTTCACTATATGCCCGGGATGCCCATCACCCCCTCCCAACACAATCCCCAAGGATGGGAAGACGGACGCAGTTCTGAACTTTTGGAAGGCGGGAGGGAGTCACCCTCCCGGCCGTATTTATTAAAATATGAAACAAAATTAAAACATTAAATAAAAGTTTCATAATCATGTACAATTTTCATTTATTACATTTCGATGAAGACATGTTATTTGGCTAACCTTAACAAATCTCTAATACAAAGGTATCCTAGCCGAGTCTAACATCCTCCAAATGCATACTTTCTAAATTAAAATTGTACATCCTAGCATTAAGGGCCAACGGCAAGGTCTTAACCGGTGTCAGATCCCTACTACCAAAAACTCTCGCCCTCACGGTGTGAGTGACGGCCGCGCAGAGGACTGTACCCTCATGGCCAACTGTAATTTCCCTTGTCTTGTTGGGGGCCCCTCTTTCCGCTCGACGCCATCTTAAAGGTCGTCCGAGCACCCGTGTGAGGTATCTGTAGGAAGGACAGCGTGGACTCCCCCACACCCCCACACTCTCTATCACATCCGCCGTTGCGGATATCCGGGCCCCGGGAAATTCATAGGAGGGGCATATAGCCGCCTCCTCCCCTGGGAGGCGCCGATGGCCGTCTCCCCTTAGGCGACCCATCCTTAGTGGGTGCCGCCTCCCAGTGGGAGGGGCCAATGGCCACCTCCCCCCGGGCGCTCCCATCCATAGTGGGTGGCGCCCCCCTCTAGGGACCTTGAAATTACTACTCACCGATCATGACCTTACCGCCGACCAAAAAATAAATACGACATTTGTTCACCTACTATGGAAGAAAATATATGCCTATATAATTGTATCAAACTGTTTACTCCTAAAAGAAAACAGACAGACAAAAGTCACATCGTCAATCTAGGCATTCATTCTCCTGATATACGGAGGGAAAAAAGATGTTATCAGAGCCAAACTTTATTGCAAAACCAACATTGCCATAAGGGGCTGGTGGGAGGGTCAAAAATGGCTCCTTGTTCCGTCGAGGGCTCACGAGCAACGAGTGGGTGCAGCCTTCCAAGCACAGGAACAAGAGGACGCTTCTTCGGATTCCCGCTCTCTTTATTCTTCTTCGGGAGGGCGTGTACCCGCCCCAGGTACGCCTACTGGGCGTGGTCATCGGTGTAGGTGTCTAGGACAACCGCTCTTGGGCAGGAAAGAGGCGCGCCCCGGCTACGCCGCTTCAGGCATACCAGCCGAGACACGCCCCCGCCCAAAATGGTTTCCCGGGAGGATCAGGGCACCCGATCATACGCTCGGGGGGACCGAGTGGTCGCCCCTTTCCATATGCCCGGGATGCCCGTCACCCCCTCCCAACACAATCCCCAAGGATGGGAAGACGGACGCAGTTCTGAACTTTTGGAAGGCGGGAGGGAGTCACCCTCCCGGCCGTATTTATTAAAATATGAAACAAAATTAAAACATTAAATAAAAGTTTCATAATCATGTACAATTTTCATTTATTACATTTCGATGAAGACATGTTATTTGGCTAACCTTAACAAATCTCTAATACAAAGGTATCCTAGCCGAGTCTAACATCCTCCAAATGCATACTTTCTAAATTAAAATTGTACATCCTAGCATTAAGAACCAACGGCAAGGTCTTAACCGGTGTCAGATCCCTACTACCAAAAACTCTCACCCTCACGGTGTGAGTGACGGCCGCGCAGAGGACTGTACCCTCATGGCCAACTGTAATTTCCCTTGTCTTGTTGGGGGCCCCTCTTTCCACTCGACGCCATCTTAAAGGTCGTCCGAGCACCCGTGTGAGGTATCTGTAGGAAGGACAGCGTGGACTCCCCCCCACCCCCACACTCTCTATCACATCCGCCGTCGCGGATATCCGGGCCCCAGGAAATTCGTAGGAGGGGCATATAGCTGCCTCCTCCCCTGGGAGGGGCCTATGGCCGTCTCCCCTTAGGCGACCCATCCTTAGTGGGTGCCGCCTCCCAGTGGGAGGGGCCAATGGCCGCCTCCCCCTGGGCGCTCCCATCCATAGTGGGTGGCGCCCCCCTCTAGGGACCTTGAAATTACTGCTCACCGATCATGACCTTACCGCCACAGGCCGGATAGTTGACCGGCTATCCGGCCCCCCCCAAACTCCTCCTAAAGGTCATGCTTCCTCAAACCCCTTAGCCATGCTTTGAAGTCTCCTATGAGTAAAACATTCCCCTCCCGGGACAGGTGAACCCCATCATTCAGATACATGTGATCACCCCGAATACACCCATGAGGAATGCTATGCAACTGCGCCGAGCGAAACAATCTACCAATTTTATTGTTAACCTTCTTCACCGAATGATTCAGTGCTGACACTGAAAGGCCCCCCCGCCCCACCTTTCTGGGAACCATGTGGGACCAGGCAATCGTGCACCCCGGGATTCTTTTTGCCAACCAGCTAACGGCCGACAACATTTGCTCGAGTAATACTCGTCTACCCAGAGTCACCAAGTCATGGCCCCCCAGGTGTACTATGACTACAGATGGCGGTGACCTCTGCCGCCCTAAGAGACCCTCAATAAACAATTCAAATTGGTCAACACAGAGCCCGCCCCTTCCATGGAAGGCCACTCTGTACCCGTATTCCCCAGCTGCGCGAGTCGCGTCACCTGCTTTGAATACGTCCCCGGCCCGCCTCACGTATGAGTGGCCCACGACCCAAACCACTTTCTCCTCAGACAGTGATCCATGACCGCTGGCCCCCTGGTACTGGGTCGACTGCAAATTCCGCCCCGCATGACATGCTCGCGAAACTGTAAATCAAACAGAAGACAAGAAGCGTGAGTGCATGTAACTTGACTTCACAACATGTGCAAACGCACATACCTTTTAAAACAATTCGAGGACCATCGTCCTAACCGTTTCACTTCTTCTGAACTCTGACCCCTGGCTGTAGCCTCTGTAGCAGCCCCTATCCTAAAGGAGTGGGTCCCGAAATCGCACGGGTCCATGCCCGCCGCAGCGATTGTCAGTGCTAGCACCCTCTGAAACTGAAACCTCGTCAGTGGGGTGGCATCGATGTGCCTCAGCAAACTCCCCCCCATGTATCAGCCCTCAGTGCCAAGTATTCCTCAATACACATTATCCGGCACGTGGGGGACCCTCGCACGCGCTGGACAACAACACTGTTTCCCATCGCTCCCTGGTCAGTTTTGGACTTAGTGATCGTGACTATCATCGAATCACCCCTAATTAGGATGTGATCCCTGCACAAGCCACCCTTCACATTTTTCTTATTTCTTGCGACCAGTTCGCTCACCCGCATAGCCCCATGGAACGCTAATGCGAAAGCTGCCCGGAACAGCACCGCCTCGAATTGGGAGGAGCATGTCGTGCCTAGTCTTGCCATGAGCAGGGACAACCTTTCTAAGCCAATCGGGAGCCTCACGTCTTGCTTGTGACCCTCGAGGCGCTGCCAGCCGCGAAGGGCTTTTTTCACCAAAAAGGAACCTGTTGGGTCTATGATGCCATGCACACGCGCCATGAATGAGATGGCCGCCCTGTGTCTATTGGCCGTAGCCACTGATCGGCCTTCTCTGTGCAGTGCTACCAGGAACCCAAGGAAGGAATCCTCCTGACCCCAGTTCTGACTCCCTGTCGGACCCAAAAATGCACAATAGGAATGAAACGCTACTTCGTATGCTTTCCTCGTCCTGGGGGCTAAGCTTGCTGCCACGAGGACTTGTAATCCGGGGCACCGATTAGCCAGAGTGCTTCGGGGAATGGTGCAGCCACTAGGTCCGCTGTAGGTAGATAAACCCTGAACGCCTGCATATGTGAACGAGAGAGTGCATCAGCCGCATGATTCAGTACACCCGGCACATGTTTCGCCCTGAACTGTACATTCAGTCTCATGCAAAGCAGCACAATTTCCTTCAACAGTCTCAAGATCCATTTGCAGCGTGCTGCCTGTTGGTTAATGCATTCGACAACAGTCATATTATCAGACCAAAATACCACCGAGCGGCCTCGGAACTCGTTCGGCCATGCCATTAGAGCAACAAAAATAGGGAATAGCTCGAGGAACCCTATGTTACCTGTGAGACCGCTGGTGTGCCACCACGTCGGCCATGTTTGCGCCGACCATCGATTACCAAAGATGGCGCCAAATCCCACGCTTCCAGCCGAGTCGTTCCACAAACCCAGCTCGTCCGAGGACGCTGGCGGCTTGTTCCACACCACTCGACCGTTGAAGTCTGCCAGGAATGCCAACCAAATGCGCATGTCCTGGCGAACCTCTGCAGACAGTCTCGTGCGGTGGTGTCCTTCTTTGAGACCAACCATAGCTTGTGCAATAGAGCGTGAAAAGGGGCGGGCCATTGGTATCACTCTCAAGGCAAAGTTAAGCTGACCCACTGCTTGCTGTAACTGGTGCAGGGTCACTTTCGCCTTACCAAGGCAAAGTTCCAGGGAAGCCCTAAATTTAGATACCTTTCCCACAGGCAAATGGAAACATCCCTCCACAGAATCGAGCTCAATTCCCAGAAACTCGAGTGAAATAGATGGTCCAACCGTCTTACCGGGTGCCAATGGCACTCCAAACTCCCCCATAAGGATGCAAAAGTCGTGTAGCGCCTGCGCACAGTTCGTGCCGCCGGCTGCTCCCAAGAACAGAAAGTCATCTAGGTAATGCATAACATGCCTATGCCCCGTGGCCTCGGTGAATGCCCACTCTAAGAAAGAGCTGAATTTTTCAAAATAGGCACAAGAAATGGAGCAACCCATCGGCATGCATTTATCCATGCATTAACGTCCTTGGAACGCAAAACCTAGCAAACGCTGATCCTGTGGGTGTACCGGGAGCAACCAGAACGCTGATTCGATATCCGATTTCGCCATCAGCGCTCCGGGGCCCAGGCGATTCAACATGGTGACGGCATCATCGAACGATGCGTACCGCACCGAATAGGCTTCTGAGTCAATAGCATCGTTTACTGAGAGACCCCTTGGAGCAGACAGATTATGGATCAGCCTAAACTCCCCCGGGTCCTTTTTGGGGACCACCCCTAACGGGGAACAGATGAAATTCGCCACTGGCGGTAGCAGAAAAGGCCCAGCCACTCGGCCTAGGCTCACCTCTTTATCGATTTTTCTTTCCACCACACCTGGATTCTGTTGTGCTGAAAGCTGGTTTTTGCAAAAAGGTTCCCCACGAAAATCCCCCGCCGGGATGTGGAAGCCATATAAGAATCCCTTCCTCAACACCCCAGCGGAGACATAATCCGGGTATTTGTTTAACCAAGGAGTCATAGCCATGTCAAGTCAAGTCAAGTCATAAAATTTGTATAGCGCACTACATACCCAGAGGGTTTCAAGGCGCTTAGGAAGGGGAGGAGGATTATTTGTCAAATATCCACGTTTTAAGCTGCTTTCTGAACGCTAGGTGATTCTGGGTGAGGCGAAGGTAAGCGGGGAGTGAGTTCCAAGTTTTGGCAGCCAGGTATGAAAAGGATCTGCCTCCCATGGTGGTCTTGTTGATGCGAGGTACAGTGGCGAAGGCTTGGCTGGAAGAGCGAAGTTGGCGGGAGGGGGTGTAGAAGGACAGTCGAGAGTTGAGGCAATCTGGTCCGATGTCGTAGAGTGATTTGTGTGCGTGGGTTAGCAGTCGGAAAGTGATCCTCTTATTGACGGGTAGCCAGTGGAGGTCTTTAAGGTGACCAGAGATGTGTTCGTTGCGTGGGATGTCTAATATGAGCCTGGCTGAGGCGTTTTGGATTCGTTGTAGTTACTTCTGGAGTTTAGCGGTGGTACCTGCGTAGAGGGTGTTTCCGTAGTCCAGTCGGCTAGTGACTAGAGCGTGGGTGACTGTTTTCCTTGTTTCGGAGGGGATCCAGCGAAATGTTTTTCTGAGCATGCGAAGAATGTTAAAGCAGGAAGATGATACGGCGTTGACTTGTCTGTTCATTGAGAGTGAAGAATCCAGGATGACGCCAAGGTTCCGTGCGTGGTCTGTCGGGATGGGTGCTTTTCCGAGGGCTTCCGGCCACCAGGAGTCGTCCCATGCAGAGGGGGATGTACCTAAGATGAGGACTTCTGTTTTGTCTGAGTTCAGTTTCAGACGGCTTTGTTTCATCCATTCGGCGACTTCTTTCATTCCTTCGTGTAGGTTAGTTTTGGCGGTGCTGGGGTCCTTGGTGGGAGAGAGGATCAGTTGAGTGTCGTCCGCGTAAGAGATGATGTTGAGGTTGTGTTGGCGGGCGATGGCCGCGAGGGGGCTCATGTATACGTTGAATAGGGTGGGACTGAGTGAGGATCCTTGAGGTACGCCGCAAATGATTTCAGAGGCCTCGGACTTGAATGGTGGGAGGCGGACTCTCTGGGTTCTTCCGGTGAGGAACGAGGTGATCCATTCCAGTGCTTTTCCTTGGATTCCGATGTTTCTGAGGCGTTGTAAAAGGGTGCTGTGGCAGACTGTGTCGAAGGCTGCGGAGAGGTCGAGGAGGATGAGGGCGACTGTGTCTCCATTGTCCAGTAGAGTTCGAATGTCGTCTGTTGCTGCGATGAGGGCGGTCTCAGTGCTGTGTTTGGCTCGGAAGCCAGATTGTGAGGGGTCGAGTGATTTGTTGGCTTCGAGGAAGTCGGCGAGCTGGTTGTTGACGGCTTTCTCGATGACTTTGGCCGGGAATGGAAGAAGCGAGATGGGGCGGTAGTTTTTGAGTTCGGTGGGGTCTACTGTTGGTTTTTTCAGAAGGGCGGTGAGTTCAGCGTGTTTCCAGTCTTCTGGGAAGGTAGCGGAGTTGAAGGAGCAGTTGATGACGTCTCGGAGGTGCGGTGCTATGACGGAGTCTGCTTTGTTGAAGATGTGGTGAGGGCATGGGTCTGTGGGGGATCCGGAGTGGATGGAATTCATCAGGCGGATGGTGTCCTCAGTGGAGATTGGGTTCCAGGCGTTGAGGGTGTTTACGGGGGGAAGATGGTCAGCAGATGGTAGGGTGGGTTGGCTTCCGGGTTGGTTGTCAAAGCTGTTGTGGATGTCAGCAATCTTGTTGTGGAAAAAAGAGGCTAGGGAGTCGCAGAGGGCTTGAGAGGGGGTGATGTCGTTGGAGTTGGCCGAGGGGTTGGAAAATTCCTTGACGATGTTGAAAAGTTCCTTGCTGTTGTGGGCGTTGTTGTCAAGTCGATCCTTGAATGCTGTTTTCTTGGCTTTTCGGATCAGTTGGTGGTGAATACGGGTGGCGCTTTTGAAGGCGTCCTTGGTGCTGGTGGATGGGTCTTTTTTCCAGGCCTTTTCCAGGGAGCGGCAGAGTTTCTTGGACTTCTTGAGATCATCGTTGAACCATGAGGCCTTCTTGTTGCCTAGTTTGTGTTGACGTTTTTTCAGTGGTGCTAAGGTGTCGGCGGTGTTGGATAACCAAAGGGTGAGGTTGGAGGCAGCTTCGTTGGCGTTAGAAGAGAGGGCTGGGGAGGTTCGAAGGAGCGATGTGGAGATCTGATCCGTGGTGATTTTGTTCCAGTTTCTTTGTAGAGTTGGTTGGAGGTGGATGATGGGTTTCGGCTTGTTGTAGGTGAAGTGAACGCAGCTGTGGTCAGTCCAGAGGAGATCCGTAGTGTGGCTGAAGGAGACATGGTTGCTGGAGGTGAAGATGGGGTCGAGTGTGTGACCTGCGATGTGGGTGGGGGAAGTGACCAGTTGTTTAAGTCCGAGGTTGGCGAGGTTGTCTAAGAGGGTGGCGGAGTTGCGGTCGTTGATCTTTTCAAGGTGGAAGTTGAGGTCTCCCAGAAGGATGTAGTCTTTGGAGGGGAGCGCGTGTGGGGTGATGAAGTCCGTGATGTCTTCACTGAATTTTGCGCGGGGTCCTGGTGGTCTGTAAAGGAGGGTGCCTCTGAGTGTGGTCTTGGGGTCGATGTGGATCTGGAAGTGAAGGTGTTCGGAGTTAGCGATGTTGGCGTCGGAGCTGGTAGAGATGCGGATGGATTTCTTATGGACGATAGCGATTCCTCCTCCTGTGTGGTCGGTGCGGTCCTTGCGTGTGATCTTATAGTCATCTGGGATAGCGATGGCGATGTCAGGGGCGGAGGATGCGTTCATCCATGTTTCCGTTAGGAAGGCGACGTCAGGAGAGATGGTGTCTAGTAGGTTCCAAAGGTCAATGGCGTGCCTGTGGACCGAGCGGGTGTTGAGAAGGATGCATTGTAGGTGGTTGGGGTCGGGGATCTGTGGTGTGGTCGTAGCGGAGATGTTGTCGGTGCCGCTAAATTTGCAGGAGAAGCAGGAGAACGGTCCATGGGTGCGTCCAGGAGCGGCTTGGACGCAGTTGGGGGCGCGGCCGGGGTTAAGGGCTAGGAGGGTGGCGGCATCGTAGGTAGTGCGGGGGGGCTGGGGAGCACGAGGGCCAGGGGGTCTGGCGCTGGGCGCGGTCCAGGCGCGGACGGGCGTAGACGGGCTTACCTTTGGCGCACCTTCGGCGTGGGCGAAGCGCGTGGACGCTGCGCGTGGGGGCATTTGGCCATAAATGGATGGTGGGGGGGGCGGAGCGTGGGAGGGGCAGCAGCTGGGAGGCGGTGGCGGGAGGAGGGGCTGACCAGGGGCCAAACAACAACAACAGCACAAAATGGAGGGTCAAAGGCGAGCGCAGCCAGGGGCAGAAAAGGCAAAGCGAATAGTAATAGAGCCTAAAGCGCACTAATCAATATCAGTGCAGCGTCAATCAATGTGACAGACTCGGCGAGGACGCGCTACAAAATTAATAAATAATTGTTCAACAGTGCAGCGCGAGTAAATTAATGGATCGGCAGAGCAGCGCTGTAGTTAAATAAATAAATAGATGCGTGCAGCGCTAGGCGTACAGAGGGCTTTACAAATGCAGGGTAGGAGATCAAAACGATACCAGCGTGGTAGCAGACAGAAGCGTGGAGGAGCAACCGGACTGAAGGAGGGTCCAGGCGGTTACAGCGAGCTCAGGAGCGAGTAGAGGAGTTAATCGTGGGTGGGAGGGGCAGCAGCTGGGAGGCGGTGGCGGGAGGAGGGGCTGACCAGGGGCCAAACAACAACAACAGCACAAAATGGAGGGTCAAAGGCGAGCGCAGCCAGGGGCAGAAAAGGCAAAGCGAATAGTAATAGAGCCTAAAGCGCACTAATCAATATCAGTGCAGCGTCAATCAATGTGACAGACTCGGCGAGGACGAGCTACAAAATTAATAAATAATTGTTCAACAGTGCAGCGCGAGTAAATTAATGGATCGGCAGAGCAGCGCTGTAGTTAAATAAATAAATAGATGCGTGCAGCGCTAGGCGTACAGAGGGCTTTACAAATGCAGGGTAGGAGATCAAAACGATACCAGCGTGGTAGCAGACAGAAGCGTGGAGGAGCAACCGGACTGAAGGAGGGTCCAGGCGGAGATCAACGGGAGTAGGCAATTGTACCCAACAATCCACCTCAGTCCTGCTTGGACCCTCCTTTACCTCCCGCCCCGCTATTTTTCGATCTGTATGAACTCTCCGTGTGAGAGGGATTCCCACAACCCGCACACACGTGCTTGAACCTACATGTACCTTGCGGTCTGTTACAATTGCCTCTATTGAAGCCCCAACAGACCCCCCGCTTTCCACCATTCCCGCCGGATTTCGGCTGGTGATCGTCGCCAGTGCCTGCTCGAAAGGGCACTGCGGGCTTCTGGCGGGAAACCCCCGACCCATTCCCACCTGCCGAGGAAGTTCTTGCCGCCCCAGGCAGGAGCTGTTTATGCCAAGAAATTGAGTCGAGGCAATCCCATGTCAGAGAGGAATCATACTCTTTTGCTTTACGGAACTTCATGTCGTAACCTTTCCATTCACCCCCCTCATACGTTTCATAAAAATCCATTATACGTGCCTGATAACAAGACAGCTCGGGCAATACCTCGGGCTTACGTTCCCCAATAATCGCAGTAAACATTGCAAAGGCCTTAGCCCAATTTGTTATTGTCTCCTCAACCCTGAACTCTGCCATCTTGGCGCGCCAGACGCTCGGGTGCCACAAATCGTTCTGTGTTTTAGCATACTCCATCTCGCGATGGTCAGTTAACAACGAAAACATATTGACATATTTGTCTGCCCAGATCAACTCTTTTGTGGCCATCGGTATATGTTGAACCACCCTCTCCCGACTTGACGGTAATGAGCCCTCCCCTGCCACTGGCAAGGCGAGCATATCTGGTGCAGTCGTTGTTCCCGCCATTTTCTCGAGACCTGCTGCCGGTCCTTCTGGTGTCTCCTGTGGGGAGACAAGAGGGAGAATCGCCTTTGCGGCATCTCGCAACTGCCGCAACTGCTGGATTAGTACTTTGGCCTCTTCGGCCGTGTCTCCTGGCGCCGTAGCACCTCCTGCCTTCTTATTGAGCCATGCGGCCAACTGGGTGGCCAATTCAGGAGGCATATCCTCCTCGTTAGTGGGCGTAATCACAACTGGAATCGGTTGACCCGCGTCAGGGGTTGGTACTGGGCCATCGGCTGGTACGGCAGGGCTGACCGGGGGCACCTCCGGGACCGGATCCTCCCCTGCCGCCGCCCTCCTCTTGACCCGTTTCCCTCTACCCTCGGGGACGACTCCCGGCAATGCCGGGCCTATTACCTTCTTCGGGTTACCAGGCTTGTTCATTGCGGCCAGTTGCTTCTTGATGCCCACCATATCCCGACCAAGCGCTGGGACCTGCCCGATGCTCCGTTCAATTCTCGCCATTCTGTTCACCAACATGCGAAGCACCTGGTCTGTCTTGGAACCCTTTCCTGCCTTCTTGCCAGACATGGTTTCGATTATCTCCTCCGGGTCGATCGACACAGTCCTGGATCCTTCGCTGTAAAGTCACTGAAAGAGAAACACAAGAATTACAAGTTCTCAAAAAAGGCTCCTTGTTCCGTCGAGGGCTCACGAGCAACGAGTGGGTGCAGCCTTCCAAGCACAGGAACAAGAGGAAGCTTCTTCGGATTCCTGCTCTCTTTATTCTTCTTCGGGAGGGCGTGTACCCGCCCCAGGTACGCCTACTGGGCGTGGTCATCGGTTTAGGTGTTTAGGACAACCCCTCTTGGGCGGGAAAGAGGCACGCCCCAGCCACGCCTCTTCGGGCATACAAGCCGAGACACGCCCCCCGCCCAAAATGGTTTCCCGGGAGGATCAGGGCACCCGATCATACGTTCGGGGGGACCGAGTGGTCGCCCCTTTCCATTACCACTGCTACATTTTTCAAATACAGAATTTAAGGAACAACAAAATGTTTGCTCCCGATTTTGTACAATCTGTTGCTGAATTTTTTTTAGAAAAAAAACAACATTAACTATTACATTTGCATAGCAGTTGACACCAGACCTGTTTTCAAACTTAAATCCAACAATCTGTTCAATACTAACCTTTTTCTTACTGCTACCAATGAAAGCTACATCTTTTTTTCTTCGTTTCTCTACTTCTTCGGTACATTTTTCCTCATTTCTCCTTTTCTGACCAACCATACACTTTTCAATTAAAGGATATTGAGGAAAACTTGGAGCATATTCTCTTCTTAACCTATTATACTCCTTCACACAATTTAGATCTGCACTAATCTTTGTCTCATCAAAATCAATTAGATAAAGTCCACATAAACTCGAGATAAAGCAGCATACGCCACACCCTCTTTGAATACAGTGCTTCCAATATTTACCAAAGCACAATCTACACTTAAACCTTGAGATTTGTGAATAGTCACTGCATATGCCAAACAAATTAGAAATTGCATCAGACGGACATATAAATCTTTCACAATCAAAAAACGAGTTGAACAGCGACTGAATTGTTAAACTTCCTCAATTCCATCAAATTTGATTCTTAAAAATTCAATCTCATCTCCATTTGAGTAATTGACAAAACCAACAACATTACCCATTGCTCCATTTACCAAACCTCTTTCTACATGTAAATTTCTTCATAAAATAATTGACAATTTAAACATACATACATATTTTTTCTAAGCCAGCAGTTTTAGATATAGATTTCTGAAGAGAATCCAATTTTAACTTCAACTTCTCAGACAAAACAATAGTGCTACCTTCATGCTCTATTCTATCTTTAGCTTCCAGTTTCTTAATTTCTTGATTTTCTAACTTCAACATTTTTTCATTGAAAACCGAACATTCTTTTAGAGTTGGCATCAAGCATATGACTGACTTATCTGCTACCTCTTTACTATATATTTTCTCAGGTACATTATCTTCATTAGGAAACAGCTTGGAAAGTAATCGTGTTCGTAGAGTTTCTTTCGCATCTTCAGTTAGTTTTACAATCCTTATATCTTGAAGAATATTTCCATATTTAGTATCCTTTGCCTGTCGCATATTTTGAATCAGTTCAGTATATTTGAAATGTGACCATATATTAACATTTCCAATACTGCCCAGGCACTTTCTGGTCTCTTCATGTGTAACAGTTTCAAATACAGGTTGTCCTTTCACAGAAGTTAGCTGCAGTAGATCTCCAAAAACTATGACATGTTTACCTCCAAATAACACATCATACTCTGTCTTAAGTATCTGTTGCATTCTTAAATGCACAAAAGCAAGCATTAAATTGGATACCATGCTTACCTCATCAATAATGAGAAGTTTCATTTTTTTAAGGACTCTAGAAACTTCAAAACAAGCTTCTCCAGATAGATTGTGATATTGTAATTTATTTTCATGTTCAACTGGCAGCATCAGTAAACGATGTAAAGTAATACCTTTAATATTATGTGCTGCCAATCCAGTTGGAGCAGTAACAACACAAGACAGTGTTGACTGAGTTCTTTGCTGTAGATATGTAGTAATTCCTTTAATTAGGAAACTTTTACCAGTTCCAGCTTCTCCACTTACATATAGTCGAATAGGTTCAAATGACATACATGAGCATTCTTTTTTCTCATGACGAAAGCAATGCTCAATGTGCTCTGTCACTTCATCATATATCTGTCTTTGCTCAAGATTAAATTGCTTCTTCAATTCTTCTAAGTTTATTACTTCCTCATGACCTTGCTGCATTGCTCTTTCCACCTCATCCATGGCAGTGGTGGCTTCATTTTGGATAATTGGTTGTCCCAGTGGATCTTGACTTAATGAAGCCAAACTTTGACTACCTTGTGAACTGTCTCTAGCAATCTCCGCTGCAATTGTTGCTTTTTGCTCCATTACGTCATTCAACATTTGGAGATAATTACTGAAAACAGGACATTTGATACTACTTTTAGATGCGTTAAATGAATCTTCATAACTATCAAAGTCACCAAGTAGTTCCTCTTCTATACGCCATGGTTTAAAGAGTTGCAAAAGAGCTAAATAGTAACATTCTCTTTTGTCAGGTGTTTCGCAACTCAGTTTTCGATGATTAATCAAGTGTCCTTTTCTTTGTTTCACCAGACATCCTTCATGTCCAATTACAGCGTGTACACCTTTATCAATATTCTCTGTAATATTCCTTTTAAAACTGTAGTTTTGAAGTATTTCATACAGACAAATGTTTTCAAGCAGAGTACTTCTATTTGGATAGTATGTATCCAACATATTTGTTTTCAGAATGTCTGTATTGTTTGGTTCTTTCTGTAATAAATATTCAATTTCTTGCACAGGTTTCAGAACACGGTTTCGTGTTTCTGCAAGACCCAAACTCACCCACAGGATAGTTCTTGATTTTGCATAAAGACTTGCTGATGATAAGCGATCACAACATTCATATGCTCCAATTTCTCGATGAGACAACATCTTCAAACTGTATGTATACAATTTCTTGCTTAGGCTCTTTTCATGAGAAATGTCTTCCCACATCTCCTTCAGTTCCGTCTTTTCAGATTTCGTGATGTAAGACGTTACATATCAAGCCACAGCAATAGAGTTGTCTGCAACATATTGTATGTCTCATGACAAAATGGCTGGGTTATAGTCATTTATATATGAAATGAAATGAAATGAAAAATTGCATTTGTATAGCGCATAACCGCCCTGGGGCCTCGCAGCGCTTGAAGATAAAATGGTTTTAGCGCAGGCTCGGGGCAGATCAGAGAGATTTAGCAAACAAATGCGTTTTTAGGGCCTTTCTGAACGAGAGGAGGTTGCTGTTACCCCGGATGGCAAAGGGGAGGGCATTCCAGAGTCTGGTCGCCGAATGGGAAAAAGAGCGGCCACCCCAACGGGCTTTGTTAATTTTAGAGGAGGTGGCCAGCTGCAGGGTACCAGACCGAAGGGGGCGTGTTGGAACATAAGGCGTAACCAGAGGGTGCAGAATCGCTGGGCCTACACGGTGGAAGGATTTGTGCATGATGCACAGAGCTTTGAACTGCACTCTGGCAGCCATTGGGAGCCAATGAAGGTCCTTCAGAGCCTTCCTCGCCGACTGCCGACGGGACAGATTGAACAATAGGCGGGCCGCACTTTTTTGTGTGACCTGGAGCCTCTGAAGGACCGAAGCCGGTGCTCCCAGGTAGAGAGCGTTCTCGTAATACAGGCGAGAGAGAATGAGGGCCTGGACCATGATCCTCCTCGCCTGGAAAGGGAGCAAAGGGAGCATCCGCCGGAGCATCCTCATTAGTCCGAAGCAAGTGGCAGCAGTCTTAGTAGCCTGGACAGAGAAATCAAGGGCAGTGTCAAGCCAGACCCCGAGGCTCTTTATCTGAGACTTGGGCGCAGGAGGAGCGCCAAGACATGGTGGCCAGACGGGTGCAAGAGCAGACGGGGAGGGATTTCCAAGGAAAATGATGTCTGTCTTCTCCCCGTTAAGCTTGAGACAGGAAGCTTGCATCCAACTGGCAACAGCCTCTAGACAGGGGCCTAAGGTGTTGGATGATCCATCTGCGTGGTCTAACGAGACCACCAGCTGCGTATCATCCGCTTAGGTGACTATACGCACACCAAAGGGATGGACTATCCTGTCCAGAGATTCCATGTAGGCGTTAAAGAGGGTCGGGCTCAGGGAGGAGCCCTGAGGAACCCCACACCTGAGAGGATGTTTAGGAGAGACTGTCTCACCCTCAAAGACCCGGAAAAAGCGCTCACTCAAAAAGGAGGTGAGCCAGTCCAGAGCTGCACCAAACACGCCCATGCCCGCCAGTCGGTATACTAGCGTGGCATGGTTCACCGTGTCGAACGCGGCACTAAGGTCTAACAGGATAATGGCCACCTTTCCTCCGCGATCCAAAGTCGTTCTTGCTTCCTCTGTGACCGCCAACATGGCAGTTTCTGTGCCATGTTGAGGGCGAAAACCTGTCTGGGAGGCACGCAACAGACCGTTGGATTCCAGATAGTCTGTTAAGATATTGTTGGTGTGCCTCTCCAGCAGTTTACTCAACCAGGGAAGCAACGAAATGGGGCGGTAGTTGGACAGGTTGTTCTGGTCCAGGGAGGGTTTCTTGAGAAGCGCCCTCACCATGGCACACTTCCAAGCGAGTGGGACCGACCTGGACACAATGGAGGTGTTTAAAGCTTCCAGGATCACAGGACGAATAACGTCCAGTGCCTTGACAAGGATCCGGGGGGGTGCAGGGTCATTGGGGGAGCCAGAAGAAACTTTGGAGATTAATCTATCCAGGCTGGCGGCATCAAGAAGTGGAATTGTGTCCTGTTTGCAGGGAACCGAGGAGTCAGCTGGCCTAGGAGGGACGGAGGGGTTATTGACTGTAGGATTACTGAAAGATGAATATATGGTCGAGATTTTTTTGGAAAAAAAGGCAGCTAGCTCATTACAGCGGTCTTGTGCCCCTTCAACAGAAGGACGCTCAGCCGGAGCTGAAATGAGGGACTTAGCTATCCTAAAGATTTCTCTAGGCGCATTTGCTGCAGCACTAATTTTACCTTCATAGAAGGAGGTTTGCGCCATTTTAATCTCTGATTTATAGAGCCTCATTGCGGACCTGTATTCGTCTTTCCTAGACTGAGAATGGTCCTTCCTCCACGCTCTCTCTAGTTTGCGGCAGTTAAGCTTTAATAACCTCAGAGCAGGAGTGTACCAGGGTGCAACTTTAGGTCTTCTGATGAGATTACAAGGGCGTTTGGGAAGAACTTGGTCTAAAGTGCTGGAGATCCAGTGATCAAAGTTGCTAGAAGCTGAGGCAGGGTTCAAGGCCTTTCTCGGGGGGTCTTGAGTACGGGCCGTTGTCCAATCGGTGAGGGGAAGTGAGGACCATTTCTTGCCCATGTACTTTATAGAGGCTTCAGGAGGGGGACAAGAGTTAGAAAGCCAGGTGAACGGTATCAAAAAATTATCGGTCCAAGGCAGAGGAACAGGGGACTCTACAGTAAGGTTGATATTACTGTATATGTGATCGAGAAGATGTCCCTTCTTATGGGTCGCCTGATAGCCTCTCTGGCAGAGGTCTAACGCTTGCATGTTGGCCTGCAAGTTATTAGCTGCCGTATCCTGGGGGTCATCTGAATGGATATTAAAATCCCCAAGCAGAGTGAGGTTAGATGAGGTCACGGCTGCGTTAGCGGTGAGATCAGTAATTTGAGTGATAAAATTGTTGAGGGAGCCTGGTGGTCGATAGAGAAGAATACCAGAAAAAGTGGTGGTAGGGGAGAGATCAACTGCAAAGTGTAAGCTCTCACAGGTCAGCAAGGAATTAGAAGTGACCCGACACTTAATTATATATTTGGATTCTTCACCTCTTCTTAAATTGTACGTATTTTAGGTGACCTTCTTGTGATGTTATGTCGCAAAGATGACATCAAATTGTTGACTCTTCCTTTTGAAAGTACCGGTCGTGCAAATCCAAAACGACATTTGGTGTAGAATTTAGTCTTTGATTTGAATTTTCGCCGACAATATTTTCCACAACGATGACTTTGAAAGCGTAACACTTTTCCTCTTAAGTCCTTATCAGTTGTACTATTAGGTATGTCACGAGTGGCATATTGTTCAATAAAAGACAATACAGTCTCATCCGAGTCTGTTCCAAATTTAGGAGCATCCTTGATCCATAACAGCATATGAATATGAGGAGCACCATTTGCTTGATATTCTTTTCTCCAAAAGAAATCCAGTACTTCACCAAGAGGTGGATTTTTCTTGTTTGTAATAAAAAACATCATAGCTTCAAATCTATGATTAAAATATCTGCAAACATTAACCGGATCCAACGAACACAGTTCTCCAGGTGTCTTGTAGTTTATATTTTCCATGTTTGCATTCGCCTCCCGAAGAAATTCAAGTAAATCTTCCCAAGCATACTCTGCACAGCTTAGAGTTAAAAACCATGTAGGTGCTCCTAAGTTTCTAAGCATGCACTTCAAATCTCTATGACGACGGTACCAATACTCATTAGTACCACGCTGACAAGCCATTAAATTAATTAGGTGTGAAACCAAAACACTATCTTTCTGTTGCACTTTATCCATAAATTCCTTTGCTGAAACATTTTGCAGATGCACTCCACTTTTTAAGATGTGGTTTACTGCATAAGAAAGACCAGATAAATCACTCTCAAACAGAAGATGAAACAAATATGGAATGCATTGGCGAAACCTCGGATCTTCTACATATAATCTTGTTGTCCGGTACTCAGATGTAGGAATCTGCATAGGTCGATCATCATATCGTGTACCTTCACCTGTAGGGAATAACTGTGGGAAACAACGACCTTCCAAACTTTCTTCCCATACACTAATAGGATTTCCTTTTGCTTTTTTCATCTGAAATAATTCAATAGCATTCCCTATTGCTTCTTTGGAATGCAGTGGATGAACACTGTAATGCTCATAAATTTCTTCACTTCTGGATAAGTTAACTTTTTCAATAGACAAATCATTGTCCTCTTCTTCGCTTACTTCTTCTTCTTCCACGTATACATTTTTATAGTATTTATTGTTTTTTACTAAATACAACGTTGCCTTTTTGACTTTTCTAACATCCACTAAATCTTGCCAGATTTTCTTATTCTTTGTAGGTACACCATTAACTAGAACTACTAGAGGTTCCTCTTCTACATTTTCAACACCAATTGTTTCCATATTTTTTTTTAAATCAAGTGGCAAATATACAACTCTACCCTTTAATCCTCTTTGTAAATCTGAAGGATTTAATTTACCAGTCTTAGGCTCCATACGAACAATAGCCTGAAAGGGATGTACACAATGAATCAGAATAGTCTCATAAGTATTTAAATCCATCAGTTCCGATGGAATATTTATCAACTCAAGATTATTATGTACAGCTCTAGCAGGCATTCTATTTTCATTTAATTTATTATAACAATACTTACAAATACGTTGCTCAAAACCCAAATCAAAATAGTTTTCTACCAACAAATAAGTTGCAAAATCTTTCCATTGACTATTACTTTCATCTTCACTTTTTAAATATAAATCAACTAACCTAGTTTGACTTTTGCAATGAATGCGTCAACAACACACACAAGGACAATTTGGTTTCTCACCTGCAATGACCTTAAACTTTGTTATTTCCTGTTCAAAATTTTCAAAATTAAAATTTCCAACATTTTCTAACACATTTCCTTCTATAACTATATCAGTTTCTGCATTGTCTTCATCTGGACCAAAATAACTTACCTCAATTTCTGCACAAATCTTCTTAACATCTAATTCACATCCATGCTAAAGAGCACTATTTAACTCTTTAAGTTTAGGTGCTGGACTTTTTGCATAATACAACTTTCTTACTAATTCTCTCATTTTCGTATGATGTACTGCTAACATCCTGAAGTGATGAAACACACTCTGGCATATTTTTTTAGAAAGACAAGCCAGAGAATGGCCTTGCAGACCTATTTTTTCTCGCACTCTGCAATGATCTAATTCTTGCAACATTAAAAATTTTTTTTAAGACTTTCCTTAGTGTACTTACGTAAGAAATTGCGAAAGAAATCAATTGAATCCTGTCGTACACTGCAAATGCTACTACAATTCCAACTGTAAACAGGAACATTAGGACGTCCCTCCAAAACTTCTCCAGCTATCACCTCTTCTGCATTTCTAAACACAATTTTCTCTTTCTCAATTGCACAACCATCCTTCACCTCATATGCTCGACCACTGGTGTCAACTGCATGCAACAAATCGTTACTTTGAAAGTAACTCACTTCATTAAAAAATGGCTCAGAAGTTGAAGTATTCATTCACTTCCCAGAAAACACTTTACAAAAATTACTTCTATTTATGTGTTTCTTCCATTTACTTTTAGCTTTTAAAACTCTGATTGCCTTCTTTAGTGTATTTATTCTATTAATTACTAAAATAAATAATTTTCTTTTTGTCTCAAACGCGCGCTGAACAACATACTCTATATGTTCTTTCTTCTTATAAAAAGCAGATCTTCTTTTACAAACTTTCTCCTTTTTTAATAAATTCGAAACTACTCTGTTATAAAACATATGCTTCCTGATTTCCGTAAACTGATTCGTACGTGTTTTACTGTATATATTTTCCTCTCTGCTGATTCGAGAAACATTTTGATTTTTTGTAGCATTTGTCCTTCTAGATACTGATAACTGTTTTTCCTTTTGAAGATTATCGTTTACACTTTTCCTTTGACATAATCTTCTTAAAAAATCTTTGCTTTTCTTACCAGGAGTGCTCTTCTTTTTATCCGTCCTTTGTTGTTTTGATAATACTTGTAATTCTTTCCTCTTCAAATGGTATGTCCGTTTATACAGCTTTCTTTTTTCATTTCTGGTCGGCATACTAATTTATGTTTCTGATGAAAATGACAATCTGTAAAACCCAAACATAACAAATATTATAGTTGGCTACTAGCATATAACATACAAATTAAAACCACAGATTAATTTTCTAAGTAGAATAAAGACAAAGAAACAGTCTCTGAACAGAGTAGGAAATCCTGTAGTGAATGTTGGTTCTAAATTTATGACAGTCCATAGCTGTGTTAACATTATAGACGTATTTTCTGATTCTAATTTTTAAAGCATACAAACAGTACACTTTTTTTCAAGAACTGTCGATGATCCTAGTGCTTTTATTTTTTTTTACTATAATCTCTTATACACTTCATGAGAACATGTATTGTCACTCTCGTAAAAGCAGATCAACGATGAATAGTACAAGAAAACTGTCTTCAAGAATGCTTTACTATCCAAAATAATTTTATTTATTTAAAAGTTCATAATCTAAAACAACTTGAAGCATTATTTCATCGGGTAATTCTTCCAAATGATCACCCTCATCCTCCAAACTCTCATCTTCCCCTTCCACCATCTCTAAATAAGCACCGTCCAATGTTTTATCCATAAAGTCCTCATTTTCAAAGTTATTTTCGTCCTCAAAAACTCCATCTAGTATCTCCTCCAGCAGATCATTTACGATTTCAAAATGTATTTGCTTTTTTTCAGAATAATTCTCCATCTCTAATTTTTTTTCTTTAAAAAAATATAGACCATATTATATCTTTTTCAAAAAAAGATAACTTAAAAGTATCTTTACTACATACATTTTTATACTTTCTAACTCATTAGCTACATATGTTACGATAACACCTTCCTCTTGTTTTGAAAACAAATTGACACTATCAGCTTAGACATTAACACTGTTCTTTTTTTTCATTAAATAATTACTGCTGTAAAAAGACATCTTACTGTAAAATTTGTTTTTAGATTTTCTGAATATCACAACTATTGATAAACTTTATAATTGATTTTTAGGGATCCATTTTCTGAGTTCACCACTACAAACTGCTATTCAAACTATATACAGTCTGAAGGGGAGTCTCACATTGTACAAACCATAACATTCACTTAACAGATTACTACTTCCCACAGAGACAGTTGTTTTTATGTTTCAACAGCATACTCAGCCTGGAGGAGTGTGGGGGTCTGGCTGATATACAGTACGGCTTCAGGGAAAAAAGGGGCACGATAGAACAATGCTCAAATCTCCACCTCTTGATTGCCAAGTACACGGTGGCCAAGGAGGGGTCCTTGTATCTAGCATTTATGGACCTCTCCTCGGCCTTCGACTTGGTCAACAGGTCTAAGCTATGGGAGATTCTAATTAACATGGGAATTGATGCAGACCTGGTGGCGTTTATAGCATCTATGCATCAGGACCTATTTGCTGCTGTAAGAGTAACCAAAGAGGGAAGATGCACGTCACGCTTTAGATCCCTTCGTGGCGTTAGGCAAGGATGCATACTGGCCCCCCTGTTGTTTACCATCTATATAAATGACTTAGGCAAACACTTAATTGGGGCAGCTAGTGACGTTCCGCGTGTAGGAGAAGTTAAGATCCCTGCTCTCCTATACGCGGACGACGCTGTACTAATAGCACGCACAGGGGTATCCCTTCAAAAACTGCTAGATGCATTTGGGACCTTTATGGACCGGTTGGACCTGAGGGTTAATGCCTCCAAATCGCACACTATGGTCATAGGTAGACAAGGGAAAAGGGCCAAGAGAGGAATAAAAACCTTTTTCTGTAAAGGGGAGATAGTATCGGGAGTCCCCGTGTTTCCAAATCTGGGAGTCCTTTTTGACAGCAGGGGTACCTGGGGCCACATCTAATAACGCCACCCGCTTGACCGTGCCAGCCTCCCTGGTACTGCGGCCTGGATAGATGCCCAGCTCAATGTCATGGGTCGCGGGCACCCCCGGCGCCGGTAACTACCTCCCCACGGGGTTTGTGACAGAGTGTGTAGCGTCATTGCTTCGAAACAGTGAGATTACTTCCCATCCCTCTGAGGGTGCCCCCTACTTGGGCGTTGACAGCCTCAGTATCGGAAATAAGTGCTGTCTAAAAACAGGAGCCCTTCTTCAAGCAATGGCACACCATGGAAGACGCGCTAGCGAAATCTCAGCGACACCTTCCATGACCGTGACATTCTAATGAGAACTCCCTGGCTAAAGCAGACCCATCCTTCAACTGGAGAAGACATGAATTAACTAAACCCAGAACACGCTCAAAAAAGTGCTCTGTCTGAGGGGAACACGCTGGTTAAAACCACCGTACTGGTAACAGAATGAAGACCCATCAGATCTCAAAATACTTTAACTATTTATCAAAGCAGCAGCAGCCTGGAGGAATGCAGCCAAAAGAGAACATATTGGCCCGTACGGGGATTGAACCCGCAACCTTGGTGTGACTAGTACCACGCTCTACCAGAGGAGTTATCCAGCCTTGATTGCGACCACCCCCATCTTCCCCTCGTTTTACCCAAGGCAGATTGTTTGGGGTTCATGCGAATGCGACAGCTGCAGAGCTGTTGAGGGGACACATTTACTGAATGCCCCGAAACCGGGTACCCATAAAGCGGGGGAGCAAGGCGTCGGATTGTATTGTACAGGCTAACTCATTGACAACTGTTTGTGATTTTAAAACCTGTATCACCCGCTCTGGTCGGCAATGCCATCTCTTTGCTGCCTCAGTGCATGTAGCTGTCACGGGGAACACATATCCTGGCCCAGGCAGGGGACGCAGAGCGGGTGGGTGGGGACGAAACTGCACAGGCAGACATACCTCCAGCTCCCTTAACAGATGCCAAGTGCAGCACTCGACATGACTCCTGAAGGCATCCCGAAGCAAGGGTGGACACCCCACCCACATTACCTGCGAGGATCACAAGTACCTACAACTATCCCAGCATGCCACCGGGACAGAGCATGTGACTCTCCCCAAGCTGGACCGGGCCAGGACTATCAGGTCAATCAGGACCGCTGCACAGGTCTGAGTCTCTCTTGTCACTTCCATGTTGCCGCCAAAAAGTGCAGCAACAGCTGCTCGTTTGCCGGCCCACCTCTTTCCTGCAATCCAGGCCCAGCTCCATTCAGAGCGGTGCTTCAATGAGGACAATGAACAGCAAGAGATAAAATCCAGCATTAAAATCCGGCGTTGATTGGATCGTGAAGGCCACTGGCCCGCACACCACCTTGGCCCCGGCCACGACACCACCCAGCACAACCATTGGGGTAGGTGGGGGCAAACAACCCCCCCTGGGTAAAACCACCAACCTCAAATCCGTTGGCGCTGAGCCGCAGACAAAATCGAACGACATCCGCGAGACAACGTGCCCTGAACTCGCCCTTCCTGTGGTGGCCGAGCTTGATGAGGCCAGCGAGGGCACACTTATGGCCTACTAGCAGTCCCACCACATCTGGCGGTTACAGGAGGCCAAGAATCGAAAGCCCTGGAGCAGGGGCATCTAGCCCCAAAGAGCGTGCCGGGACACAGGTGGATGGAGGCTGCAGATCCGCCGATCATGGGCTGCACCAGCTGCGGGCGCCTGCTGGGGAAGATGAAAGGGCAGCAGGGGGCCCGCACCTGATGTCGCGGCCCGCATTGTTAACTCATAACGTGGGTCTATTTAACTGCGGCCCTCCCACTTCTACCTCCATTTCTCAGTTTTTGAATGGACGCCACGGCCGACGCCTGTCCAGCCGGGCACCGGGCACAGCTCCCCTCTTATCTCCGTTGCCTGTCTTCCTCCTCCCCGCCTATTTCTGGGTTCCCCTGGTGACGGGCGTTTGGCAGGTCCTGTCGCAACATTGCCGATGCCTCTGTGCTTTCACTGGATGGCCGCAAATGAGCCGGGCTGGGGCTCTCAACCTCCTGACCCTCTTGATTCTACGGCGTTGCTTTTCACTACAGCTGGCCCGCCTGCCTTGACTTAGGCTTTGGCAGGGTTGAGAACTGCAGCGCTGCTCTCCGGGATTTTCTGAGCTGTCTATTTCCATCCCTGCCAGTGAGGCGCCCCCTCTGGCTCGGACTCTGCGGGGTCCCGTTCTCTAGACTGCTGCCCTTGAGCCTGTGTCGATCTCCCTCAAACCTGGGAGAATGGATTGGACACTGTTGCCACCGCTGCCTGGGACCTGTGCACATTGACGGCAGTGCTGTGCTTCGGAGACCGCCTGTCCCCCTTTTGTCTGTCTGGCTCCTTTCCCCTTCTTGTTCTTCCTACGTTGGTTCGGCTCCCTGGTTTTCTTTGGACTTGGCCCTCATACCTTTTGTACTGGAAACACATGTGCGCCCTGCCATTTTAGGAACATCTCCTGTTGTCGCTCTTGTCCTTGGTCCACCATCTTGCGAAAAAGCAGACATTCTACTGCCCTCCCTTGGTGCTGTGACGGCGTCCCCCCTCCGACCTAACTTAATGGAACTCTGCTCCCCTGATTTTTTGGGTCTTGACCTTAGAAAATCTACTATTCATATATATATATGTATATAGAGATAACTCTAATCACTAGTATATGTAGTAGGCCTTTGTACTTTCTACCATTTCTATGTGACTCTTAGAGTTTATCCATTTGTATCTCTTCCTTGAGGGACTTTACAACTTGTACATTTGCCAATTTTATTTCTGTTTGTATGTCTTCCTTGTGTAACTCTACAACTTGTACATGTGCAATTTTTTCTGTTTGCATCTTTTATGTAACTCATGTAATCCTAAGTCCTTAGGTATCGCAACTGGTTCTTATGTAAAGTGCTCTGACACCTTCGGGTAATGTTTGCGCTATATGCAATTGCATTAAATAAATGAAAATAAATAAAATTAAAAAACCAATCAGCCCCCGGACCTGGGAAAGCCACCTGCTCCAGGTGAGGCCCGAAATTACAACCTCGGCAATGCCCATGGAAGTGCTGCCATATAAGTACTGTGCACTAACCGATTGCGGTGACCAATATATTTACTGGCAGGGATCAATCTCTCTCTCTCTATATATATATATATTACCTACTGGCGGTCGCAAGTAGGTAGTTATAGTTAGGACCTACTTTCCATAGGAAATCCACAACATTCTATTTGGAATAACTTTGGCACCTGTGGACGAATCTTCGTAAATTTCTCCAAGAAAACGGCCTGCTAGGTTCCGCTCCTTCCCTAAACGTTTGAGGGTGATTCGTCAAGTGGGGACCGAGAAAAAAGGGGGGCCCCAAAACGTGTTTTCCCCATGCAATTTTCCATAGGTACCTTTAGCCAGGGCTACAGCCTGAACGGCTGAATGGAATTACACCAAATTTGGCAGAGAGGTAGAGCTCTGATCGCAGATTGTGCTTTTTGTTAAAATGTGTAAATCCATTCAGTAGTTTCTGAGAAAATTGAAAGTAAAATTATAGAGATGTCTAGAGATGGAGTTCAGCATGCGTACGGAAATCTGTTCAATTAAAAGCGCGAGCTACATGCTGATTGGCTGTGAACTGTCTGTCAATACTCGAAACCAGGAAGTGTTGGCGGCCATCTTGTGGCTCGCTAGAACTGAGTCACAAGAAAACAGTAAAACAAAGTTGAGAAATAAGGGAAGGCGTAGGCTAGAGACATTCTGATCCTCTAGGCTTGTTCAGGGGGTCGTATATCGATGTTTAGGCTCCATTTTTTATTTTTTATTTGTTAAAGTAAAATCGCGGTGTACGCGTATGGAAATACGTAGAATTACGAGCAGGAGCTGGATGCTGATTGGCTGTTTATACTCCAAACCAGGAAATCTTGGCAGCCATCTTGTTTGTCGGGAGAGCAGAGTCACACAAAAAACAGTAAAAGAAAGTTGAGAAATAAGGAAAGGGGGCAGGGTAGAAACATTTTGACCCAATAGTCTTGGAAAGGGGGTGGTACATGGATCTTTAGGTTCAATTTTTTTTTTTTAATAAAAAATGGCGGGGTACTCCGCCACATTTACAAGTGGATCCTAACCAAAAGAAGAGGAACAGTGACACAGGCCCTCATCAGCAGCAGACTACATTGTGGTAAAACACTTGACACACGAATTCTAGCCAAACACCTACAACAATTACACCAAATCCAAAAGACCACTATGTGACTGATCATCAATGTCCCTGGCTGCACCCACATCACCCACCACCTGATACACCTACACTTCCTCAATATGAACAAAACGATCACCTTCAAGCTCCTCACCCTCACTTACAAAATACTCTACAACACCAGACTAATGTACCTTAGCAGCAGTAATCCTAAAGGGCAAATTTTGATCTTAAAATCTTGTCTTTAAAAATATTAGTTAAGAATTTTGTAACTCTTTGGGCATACATTGCTTAAAAACTAATTGAGTATCATTACACTGTATCCAACATTTCAGTCATTTTAAATAAACAATGTAATGTCCAGATGTGCTAGAAGGTCCTTCATGAAAAACAATAGCAACAGCTTCAAAAGTTCTTCCTAATATTGAACTTAACCAGCTACAACATTTTTAATTAAAGTTTTCAATTTTGTTCCATCAGTTCTACAACGTGGCAGCATTAAAATAACATACTGTCCATATCTTTCTATACATAATGTTGATGACATTTCTGATTTACATTGGCTACACTCCATGTTTTGACTTGCTCCTCTAATTAGATTGTTAAGAGACCATGATTCACAGTCAGGTAACGTCAAATATGAATCTCTCAGAGTCTATGTCAGTGCTACATGTAAACAAACCATTTCAACAGTTATGATGCCATTTATAAGAAAGGGCAAAAAGGTTTTCAACATCTATACCTTCATCTTCCAGTACACCAAGCATAAACATTAAAAATTCCTGACAATCTTGCAGAATATTCTGCGTAAATTGACTAGAACCAGAACTTATGTCCAAAACATTTTGAATATCGGAAAAACGTTGTATTTTACTTTTATCACTAGTACATTTCTCATAAACAGAATTTAACGATGAACAGAATCTTTTGTCCCTATTTTGTACAATTTGCTGTTGGAAACTTTGAAGAAAAAAAAGAACATTAACAACTACATTAGCATAGCAGTTGACACCAGAACTATTTTCAAACAGATAACCAACATTCTCTTCAACACTGTCCTTTCTCTTTTTGCTTGGAGGCGCAACTTCATCTTTTTTTTTTCTTTCTCTACAGTTTCAGAACAGATATTCTCAAACCTTCTTTTTCTACCTACCACATGCTTTTCAGTCACTGGATATTGACCTAATTTGGGTGCATATTCTCTTCTTAACCTATTATACTCTTTCACACAGTTTGTATCTGCAGAAACTTTTATCACATCAAAATCAATCAAGTACAATCCAGATAAAGTTCTGACTCAAGACGAAGCAACTTATGCAATACCTTCTTTAAACACGGTACTTTCAATATTTACTAAAGCACATATGGCTGAGATACCCGCCACCCCCTCTCAACACAATCCCCAAAAGGAGGGAAACCGGAAACAGTTCTTAAAGTTTTTTGGATGTGGGATGGAGTGACCATCCCGGCCGTATTTATTAAAACAAAAAATTAAAACATTAAACGTTTTCATGTTATGTACAATTTCATTATCACATTACGATGCTTGGCTAACCTTAACATAATCTCTAATACAGAGGTTCTCCTAGCCGAACTAGCATCCTACAAAAACATTCTCTAAGAACACTGAAATTGTACATCCTAACGTTTAAGGGCCAACGGCAAGGTCATAACCGGTGTCAAGATCCCTAACCAGACTTACCCCTCCCACTTGGGAGGGGCGACAGCACAGAGGCTTACCTCAAGTGCAACTACTAACAATTTCCCTTGACTTGACGGGGGCACTTAAGACTCGACGCCATTTAAGGTCGTTCGAACACTTGTGTGTGGTATCTAGAAGGTATCGTTGACCTCTCCCCACCCCACACAACTTACCGCATCTGCCGTCGCAGATGACCCTGGCCCCGGGAAATTCCCCAGGAGGGGGCTGTAACCCCTCCTACAAAGGAAGGGGCCTTGACCGCCTTTCCTTTACTTCCGGCGACCCGCCCTTAGACGGGACCGCCTCCCCACTGAGGGGCCAATGGCCACCTCTCCCGAGCGCTCCCATCCGTGTTGGGTGACGCCCACTCATAGGGATCTACCAATTAGTGCTCACCGATCATGACCTTACCGCCTACCAAAAAATAAATACGACAATTCTTAAACCTATGAAAACATTGGTCACTATGACCGAAAGAGCATGCTAGAAATGCAACACTACATCAAATCATTTTAATCGTAACAACCTAGACGGTATTCACCATACTTTATTATGATTAACCACAAACTGATACTGTCACAGCCTGTAACGAAATGGAAAAACCAACTTATAAATTCACTTTATTGCACAACAACTTGCTGTCCTCAGGGGCTGGTGGGTGGGTCAAAATTGGCTCTTCGTTCCGTCCCGAGCTCACGTGTAGCGAGGAGGTGCAGCTTCGGAGCACAAGAACAAGAGGACGTCTTCTGGTCTTGCGCCTTCTTTTATCCGTCTTCAGGGCGGGCGAAAACCCGCCCCTGCCCGCCCCGAGGGCGTGGCTGGCTGCGTCGGTGTCTAGGCCAGCCCACTCTAGGGCGGGAAAAAGCGCGCCCCGGCTACGCCGCTTCGGGCATACCAGCCGAGACGCGCCTCCCGCCCAAAAATGGCTTCCCGGGGGGATCGAGGCACTCAGCCATACGTTCGGGGGGACCGAGTGGTCGCCCCTTTCCATATGGCTGAGATACCCGCCACCCCCTCTCAACACAATCCCCAAAAGGAGGGAAACCGGAAACAGTTCTTAAAGTTTTTTGGATGTGGGATGGAGTGACCATCCCGGCCGTATTTATTAAAACAAAAAATTAAAACATTAAACGTTTTCATGTTATGTACAATTTCATTATCACATTACGATGCTTGGCTAACCTTAACATAATCTCTAATACAGAGGTTCTCCTAGCCGAACTAGCATCCTACAAAAACATTCTCTAAGAACACTGAAATTGTACATCCTAACGTTTAAGGGCCAACGGCAAGGTCATAACCGGTGTCAAGATCCCTAACCAGACTTACCCCTCCCACTTGGGAGGGGCGACAGCACAGAGGCTTACCTCAAGTGCAACTACTAACAATTTCCCTTGACTTGACGGGGGCACTTAAGACTCGACGCCATTTAAGGTCGTTCGAACACTTGTGTGTGGTATCTAGAAGGTATCGTTGACCTCTCCCCACCCCACACAACTTACCGCATCTGCCGTCGCAGATGACCCTGGCCCCGGGAAATTCCCCAGGAGGGGGCTGTAACCCCTCCTACAAAGGAAGGGGCCTTGACCGCCTTTCCTTTACTTCCGGCGACCCGCCCTTAGACGGGACCGCCTCCCCACTGAGGGGCCAATGGCCACCTCTCCCGAGCGCTCCCATCCGTGTTGGGTGACGCCCACTCATAGGGATCTACCAATTAGTGCTCACCGATCATGACCTTACCGCCACAGGTCCGGATAGTTGACCGGCTATCCGGACCCCCCACAAAACTCCTACCTAAAGGTCATGTTTTAAAGATTTTAACCAGGCTAGGAAGTCTCCTATGAGTAACTCATTCCCCGCCCTCGACAAATGCACACCATCCCCCAGATACATACTGTCATCATTAATACAATTATGCGAGATTGAATGCAATGTCTTGGAACGGAACAACCTACCCACTTTGTTATTCAATTTTTTAACAGAATGATTCAAAGCAGGGATCGAGATAGCCCCCCGCCACACTTTTCGTGGGATCATATGAGACCATGCAATTAGGCACCCCGGAACTCTCCTCGCTAACCAACTTACCGTGGAAAGCATAGCCTCCAGGAGAAGTCGTCTACCGGTGGTGACCAAATCATTGCCCCCCAAATGCACTATGACTATGGACGGCGGTGACCTCATCCGCTCTAACAAGCCCTCAAAAAATTCCTGAAACTGGTCAATACAGAGACCGCCCCTTCCGTAGAAGGACACTCTGTACCCGTATTCCCCAGGTACGTGAACCATGTCACCTGCTTTGAATACGTCTGCAGCCCGTCTCACGTATGAGTGGCCCACGACCCAAACCTCCTTCCTCACAGCCGGTGACGTGCGACCGCTGACCTGGTGTTGGGTCGACTGCTCAGTCTGCCCTGCCGCGTAGGCTTGCGCAACTGAAAACAAACAAAAGACAAGAGGCGTGAGTACATGATTACAGCTTCACAACATGTGCAATCGCACGTACCTCTTATAACAATTGGAGGACCAGCGCCCCACACGTTTCACTTGTTCTACATTAAGACCCCTGGCTGTAGCTTCAGTGGCAGCCCCTATACGAAAGGAGTGGGTCCCAAATTCGCCCGGGTCCAAGCCCGCTGCGGCAATGGCCATTGCAAGCACCCGTTGAAACTGAAACCTCGTCAGCGGGGTGGCGTCTGCATGCCTCAACAACGTCCCCCCCCATGATGCCACCCTTCGTGCTAGGTAATATTCTAAGCACTGTACCGGACACATGGATGACTCGGGGTTCCTGCGAATGATCGTACAGTCCCCTCTCCCATCTTGGTCAGTCTTGGACCTGAGAAAGGAGACAATCATCGCATCACCCCTGATCTGGACATGCTCCCTGCACAAGCCCCCCGCCACATCCTGTTTGTTCCTTGCAACTAGCTCACTAACTCTCATAGCCCCGTGAAACGCCAGCGTAAATGCAGTCCGGAACAAACAGGTCTCGAACGGGGACGAGCATGTGTTCGGGAGTGTGACCAGTAACTGGGACAACCTGTCTAGACCTATCGGTCGTCGTACGTCTACTCTGCGACCCTCTAGACGTTGCCACCCACGTAGCGCTTTCTGTACCGTGAAAGACGCTGTTGGGTCCAGGATGCCATGGGCCCTGGCAACAAAGGAAATGGCGGCACGATGCCTTTGGGCCGTAGCCACCGATTTCCCAGCCCTACGTAAGGACATCAGAAAAAGTACCACCAACTCTTCCTGACCCCAAAGTCCCCCTCTCTCTGCCCCCAAAAAGGCTAAATAGGCCTGGAACGCCCCTTCATATGCCTTCCTTGTCCTGGGTGCTAGACTCTCTCCCACGAGGTGACGAAGTTCGGGGCACCGAGAGACCAGAGAGCTTCGGGGAAGGGTGCCGGCTCCGGGTCCGCTGAAGGAAGGAAACCCGAGAAAGCCTGCATGTGAAAACGAGACAGTGCATCAGCAGCCTGATTCATCACCCCTGGGACATGTTTTGCTCTGAATACCACGTTCAGTTGCATACACAGTAAGACAATTTCTTTGAGGAGCCTCAAAATCAATTTACAACGGGCTGCCTGACTATTGATGCATTCTACCACGGTCATATTGTCGGACCAGAACACAACAGAATGATCTCTGAACCCTTCTGGCCAGGTTCTCAGGGCCACCAGAATGGGAAATAGTTCAAGGAAAGCGATGTTACTTGTCAGCCCCTTCTCGTGCCACCATAGGGGCCACTTTTGTGCCGACCATTTTGTGCCGAAGATGGCGCCAAAACCTACGCTTCCTGCTGAATCTGTCCATAGCCCAAGCTCTTCAGAGGACACGGCTGGCTTGTTCCAGACGACCCGGCCATTGAAGTCCGCCAAGAATGCTAACCATATCCGCATGTCCTGTCGGACCTCAGCCGATAACCTTGTGCGATGATGGCCCTCCTTTAGGCCAACCATCGCTTGGGCAATTGAGCGGGAAAAGGGGCGAGCCATTGGTATCACCCTCAAGGCAAAGTTCAACTTTCCCACTAACTGTTGCAACTGATGCAGTGTAACTTTGGATGCATTTAAACATACTTGGAGGGCTGCCCTGAATTTCGACACTTTGCTAGCTGGTAAACGGAAGCACCCCTCCCTAGAGTCCAACTCGATCCCCAAAAACTCGAGGCAAGTCGTGGGACCCATAGTTTTACCTGGTGCCAATGGCACGCCAAGATGATCCATTAACACACAGAATTCAGATAAGGCCTGAGCACATTCGGGATTACCGGCGGGGCCAAGGAACAGAAAGTCGTCAAGGTAGTGCATTACATTTCGGAAACCCGTTTTCTTAGTGAACACCCATTGCAGGAAAGTACTGAATTGCTCGAAGTAAGCACATGATATAGAACATCCCATTGGCATACACCTATCCATGTAAAATGACCCCTGGAACCCGAATCCCAGAAGACGCTGATCGTCTGGGTGTACCGGGAGCAACCGGAACGCTGACTCGATATCAGATTTCGCCATCAACGTCCCGTGCCCCAGGCGATTCAAGATGGCTACCGCCTCATCAAAAGATGCGTATCGCACCGAACAAACTTCTGGATCAATTGCGTCGTTCACCGAAAGACCATGTGGAGCAGATAGATTATGGATCAAACGAAACTCACCCGGGTCCTTCTTGGGGACCACCCCTAACGGGGAACAAACGAAATCCGGTACCGGGGGTTCACTAAACGGGCCGGCGACCCGTCCCCGGCTAACCTCTTTCAGAATTTTTTCTTGCACTACAGATGCATGTTGTAAAACGGAGAGTTGATTTTTGCACATCCCTACACCCTGAAAGTCCCCTACCGGGATGCGGAAACCATGTGTAAAACCGTTCCGCAGCACCCCGGCAGAAGTACGATCCGGGTATTCGCTGAGCCAGGGAATCATTGCCAAGGTATCAATCGGGGTTGGTAAAGGCGCCCCTCGGCCTAGCTTAGACCTGTTTGGCGCCTCCCTTACCCCCATTCTCACCCGTTCTGGCTCTGCACGATGACTCAGGATGGGACGACCCACACGTACTACACTCATGTTTGAATTTACACGATCCCGGAGGCCTGGTACATTTCCCCTTGTTGAAATTAAAACAGAAACCCTTTCTCCCTGTATTGCCTGCGGGCCTCGACTGGTCGTCGGTGCTCGTACTTGGTCGAAAGGGCGTCCCCACATTTTGGCGGGAGTAATCAACAACAGTGCTCCCGACCAATGGCATTCTTAACATTCCCGATTCTTTCATTTTATCCCATGTTAAAGAATCGTAACAATCCCAAGTCAAACTCTTGTTATGTTCCTTTTCTTTCCTGAACAGATTGTCATAACAAAACCAATGGTTACCTTGATACGCTGTCGAGTAACCCATAATTCGTGATTGATAAACGGGAAACTCAGGAAGCAACTCGGGCCTACGTTCCCCCAAAATCGATGTGAAAATACCCCATGCATTGCCCCAGTTGCCAATGTTCTCATTTACCTTAAAGGCGGCCATCTTTGCGCGCCAAACACTCGGATGCATTAAGTCCTTCTGACTTTTCACATGCTCCACATCATAATGATCAACAAGCAGGGAAAAAATATTCACGTACTCCCCCGCCCAAATCTTTTCCTTTATAGCTAAAGGCACATGTTGTCCTAATCTCTCTCTACGAGAGGGTGCTGACTCGTCCCTTGCAATCGGCAATGGCCGCTTACCTGCACCGGACGCAGCGTCTGCCGCTTGCGGCTTGTCTATCCCCGCCAAGGGCGTAGCCACTCTAGCTGCCTCTTTCTTCTCACGAAGCCCTTTTATCAGCGCCTGTGCCTCGGCAGCCGTGGCGCCATCACTACTATCCCCCAACCATGCTGCTAGCTGTGCTGCCAGCTCGGGGGGCATGTCTTCTTTGGATGTCGGGGTGACGACAACGGGGATTGGATTCCCCTCCATCGGTACTGGGGTCGGCGCCTCGAGCGGGGCAGAGGGAACCGGGACGGCCCCACCGGCTGGAACCTTTCTCGGCCTCTTAGGTCTCCCTCCAGCCGGCGCAGGGCCCGAACCCTCCTCCCCATCTCGCTCCGCCAACCGTTTCTTTATGTCGGACACTTCTTTGCAAAGGGCCCGCACCATCTGGTCGGTCGTCATTCTCTTTGCGCCTTTCTTGGGCATCTCTCCGAGGAAGTATCTAGAAGACAAAGAAAAAGATCAAAACGCTCAAAATTGGCTCTTCGTTCCGTCCCGAGCTCACGTGTAGCGAGGAGGTGCAGCTTCGGAGCACAAGAACAAGAGGACGTCTTCTGGTCTTGCGCCTTCTTTTATCCGTCTTCAGGGCGGGCGAAAACCCGCCCCTGCCCGCCCCGAGGGCGTGGCTGGCTGCGTCGGTGTCTAGGCCAGCCCACTCTAGGGCGGGAAAAAGCGCGCCCCGGCTACGCCGCTTCGGGCATACCAGCCGAGACGCGCCTCCCGCCCAAAAATGGCTTCCCGGGGGGATCGAGGCACTCAGCCATACGTTCGGGGGGACCGAGTGGTCGCCCCTTTCCAATCTACACTTAAACCTTGAGATGTATGAATGGTCACCGCATATGCCAAACAAACAGGAAACTGTTTTCTGCAGACATACAACTATTTTACAAGCAAACAAAGAGCTGCACAATGACTAACTTGTTGTACTTCAGCAATTTCATCAAATTTGATTTAAAAAAATTCAATGCCAGCTCTGTTTACATAATTAACAAAATCAACAATTTTACCCAATGCTCCATTTACTAAACCTTTGTGCACATTCAAATTACGTCGCAAAATTACCCTACAATTTACACATGCATACAAATTATTTTCTACACCAGCAGTTTTACTAATCGATTTCTCTAAAGAATCCAATTCCCTCTTCAAGTTTTCACTCAAAATAATACTGATTCCTTCATGTTCTATTTTATGAATTGCTTCCAATTTATAATTTCTTTATTTTCCAACTTTAACATTTCTTTATGTAATATAGAACATTCATGCAGTGTTGGCATTAAGCAGATTACAGATTTGTTTTCTGCATTTATCATGTATATTTTCTCTGGGACAATATTTGCATTTGGATACAAATTGGAAAGTAATCGTGTCTGTAAAGCTTGTTTGCTATGTTCGGTCAATTTTCCAATTCTTATACCTTGAAGAATAGTTCCATAATCAACATCATTTGCTTGTCACATATTTGTAGTAAGTTCCTTATACTGAAAATATGACCAAATGTTTACATTGCCAATACTCCCCAAAGACTTTCTAGTATCTTCATGCACCAGTGTTTTAAACAGTGGCTGTCCTTTACAGAAGTAAGTTGTAGAAGGTCTCCAAAAACTATGACGTGTTTTCCTCTGAATAATACGTCATACTCTGTTTTAAGAATTTTCTGCATTCTTAAATGCACAAAGGTAAGCATTAAGTTTGAGACCATGCTTACCTCATCAATAATGAGAAGCTTCATTTTCTTCAACACTCTTGAAACTTCATAAGAAGCTTCTCCAGAAATCTTGTGGTATTGTAATTTGTTGTCATGCTCTACTGGTAGCATTAATAAATGATGTAAAGTAATTCCTTTAATATTGTGTGCCGCCAAACCAGTTGGAGCAGTGACAACACAAGACAAATGAGAGTCAGTTCTTTTCTGTAGAAAACTTGTAATTACTTTAATTACAAAACTTTTTCCTGTTCCAGCTTGTCCACTCACATACATACGGATAGGTTCAAATGATGAGCAAGAGCACTCTTTCTTCTCATGAAGAAATCTCTGGTCAATCTGTTCTCTCACTTGCTCATATATTTCTTTCTGCTCAAGATTTAGTTGTTCTTCCAAGTTTCCTAAGTTTGTTAGATGTTCTTGACCTTGATACATTAGTGTTTCCACCTCTTCCATAGCAGTTGCCACTTCATTTAGAACAATTGTTTCTCCCAGTGGGTCCTAACTTAACGGAGCAGATGTTTGACTGTCTTGAGAACTGTCTCTAGCAATCTCAGCTGCAATTGTAGTTTTGTGCTCAATTTCGTCATTCAACATTTTGACATAATTAGCAAAAACAGGACATTGCATAGTATCTTTAGTTGCATTGAAGGAATCTTCATAGCTGTTAAAATCTCCAAGTAATTCCAATTCTGAACGCCATGGCTTGAAAAGTTACAAAAGAGATAAATAGTAAAATTCCCTTTTGTCAGGTGTTTCGCAACTCAGTTTACGTTGATTGATCAAATGTCCTTTTCTTTGTTTCACCAGACATCCTTCAGAACCAATAACAGCATATATACCATTAATAATGTTTTCGGTATTATTCCAGCACCTCATAGAGACAAATGTTCTCACAATGATGACTTCTGTTTGGATAATAGTATCCAATATATTTGTTTTCACAATATCAGTACTTTCTGGCTCTTTTTCAGCTAAATATTCAATTTCTTGTACAGATTTAGGAACTAGGTTTCGTGTTGCAGCAAGACCTAGACTCACCCAAATAATTCTTCTAGATTTGGAGTATAGACTTGCAGATGATAAGCGATCCGAGCATTCATAAGCTCCAATTTCTCGATGAGATAACATCTTCAAACTGTAACTGTATAATTTCTTACTTAGACTCTTCGCATGGGAAATCTCTTCCCACATTTCCTTCAATTTCATTTTTCTGACTTTGTACGATGTCACATATCAAGCAACAGCAAAGGAATTGTCTGCAACATATCGAATATCCATATTAGCATTCCACATGACAAAATGACTCGGTTGTAGTCATTTATGTATTTTGACTCTTCATTTCTTCTTAAGTTGTAGGTATTTTTTGGAGACTTTCTTGTGATATTATGTCGCAAAGATGGCATAAAACTGTTCACTCTTCCTTTCGATATTACAGGTCGAGGAAATGCAAAACGGCATTTGCTGTAGAATTTGTCCTTAGATTTGTACTTTCGATGACAGTTTTTTTGCCACAACGATGGCTTTGGAATCGTAAGACTTGTTGTCTAAAGTCCTTATCTTGTGTACTTTTGGGTACTTCGCATGTAGCATATTTTTCAATAAAAGACAACACAGTATCATCTGAGTCTGTTCCAAATTTGGGAGCATCTTTGATCCATAATAGCATATGTATGTGAGGAGCACCTCTTGCTTGATACTCCTTTCTCCAAAAGAAATGCAGAACCTCCTTAAGAGGAGGATTTTTTTTAGTGGTGATTAAAGACATCATAGCTTCAAATCTATGATTGAAATACCTGCATACATTAACAGGATTCAAAGAGCACAATTATCCAGGTGTCTTGTATTCGATATTTGGTATATTTGGATTTGCCTCTGGAAGAAATTGAAGTAAATCATCCCAAGCATATTCAGCACAGCTTAGAGTAAGGAACCATGTAGGAGTTCCTGAGTTCCATAGCATACATTTAAGTTCCCCATGACGATGGTACCAGTACTCATTAGTACCACGCTGACATGCCCTCAGATTAATCAGCTGAGTTTCCAAAACATTATCTTTCTGCTGTACTTTATTCATAAATTCCTTTGCCTAAACATTTTGCAGATGTACACCTATTTTCAATATGTGGTTTGCTGCATAGGAAAGTCCAGACAAATCACTCTCAAACAAAAGATAAACCAAATATGGAATACATTGTCGAAATCTTGCATCTTCTGCCTATAATCTTGATGTCCGGTATTCAGATGCAGGAATCTGCCCAGGTCATTCATCATATCGTCCTCCTTCTCCTGTAGGAAACAACTGAGGGAAACAACAAGCTTCCAAGCTTCTTTTCCCATACACTAACGGGACTTCCCTTTGCTTATTTCATTTGAAATAACTCTATAGCATTCCCCATCATTTCTTTGGAATGCAATGGATGAACACTGTAATGTTCGTAGATTTCTTCAGTTCTGGACACATACACGTTTTCAATTTGTCAAGATAGCAAGTCAGTATCTTCTTGTACAGTTATTTCTACTTCTCCCACATACACATTTTTGTAAAATTGATTATTTTTTACCAGATACAACGTTGCCTTTTTCACTTTCCTAACATCCACTAATTCTTGCCAGATTTTAGTAGGAACACCATTAAAAAGAATAACTAAAGGTTCATCCTCTACATTTTCTACGCCAATAGTTTTAATACTTTTCTTGAAAAATCAATATATAACTCTTCCTTTTAACCCTGTTTGTAAATCAGAAGGAGGTAATTTTCCTGTCTTAGGAACCATACGAACAATAGCCTGAAATGGATGCACACATTGAATAAGAATAGACTCATAGGTATTTAAATCCATCAGTTCAGAAGGAATATTTACCAACTCAAGATTATTATGCAGAGCTCTAGCAGGCATTTTGTTCTCTTCTAATTTGTTATAACAATATTTACAAATACGCTGATCAGAACCCAAATCAAAACAATTCTCTACCAACAAATAAGTTGCAAAATCCTTCCACTCATTATTATTTTCCTTTTCACTTTTTAAATACAGATCAACAGTCCTGGTCTGATTCTGATAATGAATTTGTCAACAAACTGATACAAGAATAATTTGGCCCATTCACCTTAAATCACCTTAAACTGTATAATTTCTTGCTCAAAATTTTCTACACTGCACTGTCCTACGTTCTCTTCCGCATTTTCTTCTATTAATCTCTCACTTTCTGCACTGTCTTCCTGAGGACCAAAGTAACTAATCTCAATGTCATCACAAACATTTGTTACATCTGATACAGATCCACGCAAAAGAGCACTGTTCAACTTGTTTAACATTAGTGCTGGACTTTTCGCGTAATACAATGTTCTGAATAATTTCCTCATCTGAGTATGATGAACTACTAACATCCTAACATCCTAAAATGGTGGAAAACAATTCAACATACTTTTTTAGAAACACAAGGCAGAGAATGACCTTGCAAACCAGTATTTTCTCTTACCCTGCAAGGGTCTAGTCCTTGTAACATCTTAATCTTTTGTTTAACACTTTTCTTGTTATAATTACGTACGAAATTGCGTAAAAAATCAATAGATTCTTGCCCCACACTGCAAATACTACTACAATTCCAAGTGTACACTGGAGCTTTAGGACGTCTGCCTAAAACTTCATCAGCTAACACCTCTTCTGCATTTCTGGGAACAATTTTCTCTTTCTCAATAGGAGAACCATTTCTAACCTCATAAGCACGACCACTGGTGTCAACTGCATGCAACAAATCGTTACTCTGAAGAAAACTTTCTTCATTAAAAAAGGCTCAGAACTTGAGCTATGTTTCCATTCACCCAAAAAACCTCACAAAAATTACTTCTGTTAATTACTCTTCCCCACTTACTTTTGGACTTCATTAAATGGATTCGCTTATCTAGTGACCGAACTCTATTGATTACTAAAATAAAGAGTTTTCTTTTTAATTCCAAAGATTTCTTAACTACATTTTTTATAGCTTTTTTCTTCTTATAAAATACTGTTTTTTTCTTATATACCTTAATTTCTTTCATTACATTTGATACCAATCTATTATAAAACATTTTTTTCTTAATTTCCATGAATTGCTTTTTTTCTCCTTGTACTATACACAGTTTTGTCTGTACTTGATTTTCCATTATTCTTTTCTTTATTAGTAGTTTTTCTCTGTTGCTGATACACTAAAAAAAAATGTCTGTTTCTGAACACTACTCTTAGTCTATAGTATTTTCCTCAGAAAAGTGCTCCTGCTCTTACCAGGACTTTCTTTCTGTTTGTTAAGACATCTCTCTTCATGTAAATCTTCTTGGTGAGTTCTGTTCAAATGGCATGATGCAGTATTTTTAGTATTGATAAACACAACCTACAATAAAAAAATATATATAACATTACAAACATTTTTTTATCAAATATTCTATTATATTACTTACAAGAACAGAGGGAGGAGTATGAGGAAAAACCTCGGAGTATTAAAATAAGAGGACTTACAACAAAAGAAAAAGGAGTATGAAGCAAGGAAAATTTAATAAAAAATGAGAGTATAAACAGACAGTACAATATAACGGAATATAGAAACAGCCGTTGACCATGGAGCGAGTTGTGATGGGGCAGGTAGGTAGGGCGGAGTAGGGGCAGGGTGAGAAGTGATAACAATGGAATCAGGGTGCATATTACCAACAAGTAGCGATATTTATCGCTGAATAGGGTTAGCAACGATTTTTTTATTGCTGCCTATCGCTGGATATGTTAGCTGAGAAAACATGCTATTAGCAACGTTTTTCTCCATTGTGCTAAAATATCCAGCGATAGCGGCGAAATGCGTGTATATTGTTGAGAATACAGCGATAATCACGCATTAGAGACGAAATGGTCTTAGCAATGTTATCCACCTCCCATTGGATAACATGGCTAAGAACTGGTCCGGGCAGGTGTTAGTATTTGGAGATATTTGCGCTCAGCGCAAATTTTTCCAACGCTATGCCTGCCTTGCTAATAGGTGATAGCGATGTTAGCGACTGCTTTCAGTCGCTAACTGGTTGGGTACGCCCACTTTGCACGTCATTTGCGATAAACATCGCTGACATGTAAAGCGGGTCCCAAACTGCTCGCTATCGTCTAAAAGCTGTTGCTAACATCAGTTAGAGACAGGTTGCTAATAGGGCGAAATAGGGCGATTGAATTATCTCCGCTTAGTGGCCTAAAATGGACATTAAATCGTTGATAATTGGCTATCACCCCCCTTGGTAATATGCCCCCTGGATCATTGCAGGTAAGTAAACAATTAAATTAATAAAATGAATTTTGGGACATACTATCAACAAAAGGCAATAGATTATTGTTGTTTTTATCAGCAAGAAAATGCTGATAAAACGACGATAATGAGCTTGATAATATGCTCATGAGAATTCCCATACCAGCCCAGGTTAACACTAGAACTTGGGCTTCTATGGCAATTTACAAGAAGCTAATATTGAGCCCATTTTCGCAGTTTTATCTGCAGTTTCCTATCCATAAAACGTCGATAATGTTAACGCTGGTACTTAATAATATGTCCGTCAGTGTCATATTATCAGTAAAGGGCGATACATTATCGATGCTTTTACCGGCAGAAAAATGCCACTAAAGCAGCGATTATTGTGAATTTCCATTGAAGCCCAGGTTAACACCATAACTTGGGTTTCTATGGGAATTCAGAAGGATATAATATTGAGAGCATTATCACTGCTTTACCGGCAGTTTCCTGTCGATAAAAGCGGCAATAATGAATCTTCCTTTATTGATATTATGGCCCATAATCCCTTAATGTACAGAGGCACAAAGTGATGTCACAGACCATCTCATGAATGAAGTAATATGTGACATCATCAGCAGTGGATTGCGGGCGCGCCAGTTATAGTTAGTAGAACTAACTATACCAGAGGAATTTCAATGGTTTTGTACGAGTGAAATGTCAATTTAACTATAACGCCCCTGAAACCTATGGTTTTTTTCAGTGAATATATATATAGATGTTAAAAAGGAGTATGTTACTTGCACTTTAAGCATCTATGTTGTGCCGCAGATTCATATGCTATTCATACTCCTGCCATCTACCGTTGGTAACCAGACTCTGAAATGTTTTGCGGCATTGTGCGTCGTCTCTCCTCCCCCTCAAGGTATTGCGCATGTTCAATGGTTCCTTTGTTTGATAATGTTTTTTCCCTTTGCCATATAGGGAGTGAGGATATAGTCTGCTGAGATAGCTCTACTGTTGAACCTGCTGTATTTTTGTATAGTTGTCACCATCTAATACCCACCGGTGTGGGGAATGCATGCGAATCTGCAGCACTACACACTAAGAATAGATTCTTACAGGGTAGGTAACACACTCCATTTGTAGCATGTGTTGGTTGCAGATACACAAAAAAATTGTATTTGACATTTATGAATTGGTTCAAATGGTGGCCCCATGAGTCTTTGTTAACATGTTGTTCAAGTTCCATGTAGGTACAGGTGGTGTACGAGGTGGAATGATTCTTTCCAATCCTTACATAAAGGTTTTGATGATAGGAGTGTGGAAAAGGGATTGCTGCTTCCTGTTTTGTAGAGATGCTGCAATGGCTGCTAAATGTAGGCATTTGGAGGTGTATGCTAACTGGGATTTTTCAAATGTAACGAGTAATAAAGTAGTTGTAGTTCTGTTGGAGAGGATGGATCAATATTTTGTGACGCACAATAGTGAAAACAATATTTCCATTAAGCAGCATAGCATGCCCTTGTGGTTGGTCTTCTGGTCCCCTTAAAAATATCCATGCATTCTGGAGATCGATTTAAGTATCCAAACTTTAAAACTTCAGGAACCATATTGTTAGATTGAGCTGTTGAGTGTTGGGCTGTCTCACCCTGCCCCATCTGTGCGAGAGAAGGTTTGGATAGTTGGGTAGCTTCTCGTGAGGGACTTGGGTTAGCTCTACTGGTGTTGTGTACCACGGTTGTTGAACCCATGTGGTAGGTAGGAGTATCAAGGTTAAAGAAGTCTGTCTGAGTTCCCTAACCACTTATGAAATGAGTGGGAGAGGTGAAAAAGCCTATGCAAATTTCCCTGACCAGTTCCTCCATAGTGCGTTCCTCTTGGATTCATGGTGTGGGTGTCTGATTGCGAAGCTTTGGCATTTTGAGTTTTCAACGGTGGCAAAAAGCTCTATTGGGGTGCACCCGTTGAAAGTATTGATGTAGTAATTTGAGTGTGTATTTCCCACCCTTGAAGCTGTTGCTGTGTCCTGCTTGGCAGGTCCGCAACAGAGTTGCCCTATCCTAGTTTGTTTTGTGCTAGGAGGTGGACTTTGTGACTGTTTGCCCATTTCCATTTGGTCTGTTCTAGGCGTGACGGTTGAATGAAATGGTTCCCTCACTGTTTCTGAATATAATACATTGCTGTAATATTGTCTGTTCGTAGAAGGACATTTTCTCCTTTAAAGTCTGGTTGGAATGCTTTGAGAGCCATGCAGATGGCTAATAGTTCCAACATGTTGATGAAATATGTCTGTTGTTGTGTGGTCTAGTTTCTTTCAGTATGTTTGAGATGTTCCACCATTGTAGTGTCAGATGGACCTTCGGTGAAAACAACGCTAGATCGTTCATGTTGCCCCCACTTGTGACTAGTGGGATACTAAGTAATATTGGAGGGATCTTGTGTGTAGTTTTCCACAAGGCACTATTGCTATAAATGAAGCAATAATCCTTAGATGGTGCACCACCATATTGGCTGATAAGCAACGATGTTGTTGCAAAAGTTCCAGTTGGTTCTGGAAATTGAAAACCCTGTGTGGATTGTGGTATACCGTCCCCAATTCTGAATTAAGTGTCGCTCCAAGATAGGGTTGTGTTTGGAGCGGTTGGAGATGGGATTTTGTTGCACTAATTGTGAAGACCAATTTGTGTAAGAGGTTGACTGTTCTTTACGGTGTCTTTTAGACATTTGACTTTGGTTGGACTCTTGATCAGCCAATCGTCTAGTTATGGAAATATATGTATGTTTTCCCTTCTTAATTTTGCTGCTACTACAGCTAGGCATCTTGCGAACACCCTTAAGGCTGTTGTCACCCCGAATGGTAGCTCTTTAAATTGATAGTGATGTCCACTTACCACAATCCGCAGGTAATTGTGATGTGCCGGGTAGATTGGAATGTGGAAGTATGAGTCTTTCAGATCTAACACAGTCACAAAATTGCCCTTGTGTAGTGACGGTATCACGTCCTGCAGTTTCCTGACAGTATGTGTTGATCGAGCAGGAGTAGGTCTAGGATAGGTCATACTGAACCATCCTTTTTGTTATAAGGAAGTAAAGGGAGTAAACTCCCTTATTGAGATGCTTCCTTGGGGCAGGTTCTATGGCCTTTTTTAGTAACAGTGCCTTTACTTCTTCCTTCAGCAGATGTAGATGCTGTGGATTTAGTATGTGTCTTTTTGCCAAGATATTTGGAGCTGTTTAGTTGGTTCTAAGCACTATCCCTACCTGATTATTTGTAGTACCCACAGGTATGATGCTACATCTGGCCACAAGATGTGTAATTGTTGCATCCTTCTCCCGACTGGTGCTTTGTGACTGGGGGAGAAGTGTAGGCAGGTCACTGTTTAGGTGTAAAAGCCCCCTTATTGGTTGCACCTCTACCTCTGCCTCTGTTTTTGAATCCACCTCTATAGTGGCCATAGTTTTGCTAGTGGTACTGTTGGTTCAGGTGTTGATATCAGGTGTTGTTATTGGTAGAAACGTCTGCGGCCCCTCTACCTTGATAACAGCGAAAGGCTGCTGCTTCTGAGGTGTGGTTTTTAAGGTACCCATTGATTTGCCGGTATTGGTGTATTTGTTAAATTTTTCAAGCTGCGTATCTACAGCAGGCCCAAAGAGTTTTTCCCCATGAAAGTCGACATTCAAAATGTGTTGCTGCACACTGAAGTCCTAAATGTCAAACCATGCATGTCTACACAGCATGATGAAGGTATTGATGCCAAGCGCAGCTGTGTCTGATCGTCAAGTGTACATTTGATTGTGGCATTAAATATTTGCCTGGCCTCATTTACTAAGTCTTCTTCTCGCTTTTTATATTCATCTGGGAGGTTCCTGCATCTCATCCCACGTTGCTTTGTTATCACGGGAGAGTGGCCCCACTGAGTTTGTAATCTTCCAATGGTTGGCATGCCCAGTTGCCACCCTTTTACCTGCAGCATCTATCCTCTTGATTTCTTTATCTGAAGGAGGCGCTTCTCAACTGCCTGTGCTGCAGCTCTTTTCCATGCAGTTGCGACAACTAGGTAGTCTTTGGGGGGTGGCCCCTGATGTATATAGGGTCAGTTGGTGATGGCCTATATTTTCTTGCAATGTGAGGTGTTAAGACCCCGAATTTGACTCAGTTGTTGAAGAGGTCTTTGATTACATTCATACATATATTATCATGGGAAGGTATTCAAAGGTGCATTCAGTGCGCAAACATGTCTCAACCAAGAAATACGTTTGCTCTGCAGAGGTTGATGGGCATTGGGAGCTTGCAGAACTCTGCTGCTCTCTGAATGACACTGATATGAGGTGTCATCTGGGGTTGATTCCACGTCGGTGTCAGGGAGAACCACGTCATAGTCATCTCACACGTCTATGGGGGTGGTGAATGCCTTGTGCCCCTTGTGAATCTGTGTCTGGGATCTCCTCTTTTCCTCTTCATGTCTAGAGGGTGGTTGTGCTTGTGGGGAGCTAGGTGGGCTAAAGGTCATTGGACTAGTGGCCCTGTGCTCTAGTGCCACTTTTTTGATGAGGGTAATGGCTGATCCTACTGTTTTGCCTGGGTTTTGGCAGTCTCTTTAATTTTTTTTTGCATGAACTGTTGCAATCCCTCAAAAACTATACCCTGTTCCTCAGTCGGCATATGAGTGTGTCTTTTTTCTTCTTCTTTCGAGCCAGTGGAGTGTCCTCAGAAACTGAGTGTGGCTTTCTAACTTCAGATGTATGGCTTTTCTTCTGTCCCGAAGCGTGACCATGATGTTTGTCTGTCCTCGGAGCTGAGGACTTCTTCGTTTCTGAGATGCTTGATCTAGATGTCCTAGGATCTGATGTTTTATGTGGGGTTAAGGTCCGTTTTTGTAGCTTTCAATGCCTATGTGCCTTTCGGGGCCAACTTGTGCTTCAGTGCCGATGGTGTGTTAAAGCCATCCCTGTGATGTGGTTTCATTGACCGATTGGCATCAGGAATGTTCTCATCCCATCTCGGATCCCAAGCAAGCTCTCTGTTCTACCTGACCCTGGGGGATGTGGCCCACCGTAGCATTGTGGGGGAGGTGAGTGCAAGATGGCCTTGGCATGTGATGGATCAACAGTACTCAAGGTACGTGGCCTGCCTTAGTCCTTAGTCCCGAAACATGGATCGTGACAGCAATGTGGGACCCTTGACATCTTCAGGAGCTTGTTCATCACCGGAGGAATAATCAGAGACAACATTGGGGGCTGGCGATTACTACCCTACCTCCTGTTGGTGCATCAGCCTCAATTTCTTCCTCGCTACCATGAGAAGAACTCCGCATCGGCTGCAATCTTCATGCTATCCCTTCTGTCCGTAGTGTCTTTTTGTTGTTAAATGCGTAGGCTGTGCTCTGGTCTTCATTTGCTCTGGGGACATACACAGATAACGCACTTTGTGAATGTCTGAGTGTGCATATTAAGCCCCGCACCAAGAGCACTGTCGTAAAAGGTCATTATTTTCTGACAGGCATTCTTGAGTGGCGAGGGTGTGTTGCTCAATGGGTACTAGCTTCCCTGTGTTTTGGATCTGTTGGATGTAGTTAACTGGATGTCCAGTTGAGTTTTCTTTACTTGAGGCATCAAATCTTCGAGAGCTCCAACGCAGTCCGTCCGAGCCATATGGCAGAAAAAAACATTCTAACAGAGCCACAGTTGAACCTGGGCAATACCTCAAGGGGAGGATAGATTAAGCATGACGTAGATTATAAATACTCCATGAGGAAAAACAACTTGCAAAGTCCTACCCAAAACTAAATGGCGGGATTATGCATACCTTATGTATCTGCAGTCAACACATGCAACAAATATATATATATATATATATATATATATATATATATATATATATATATATATATATATATATATATATATATATATATATATATATATATATATATATATATATTACCTACTGGCGTTTGTGGATGGAATCGGCTGAAATTTTCAGGAAAATGGCACATTTTGTTTCTGAGCAGCTCCTGAAAATTTGGTGGGGTTTCGTCAAGGGGGGGCTGAGAAAAAAGGGGGGTCCCAAAACGCGTTTTTTGCATTGAGTTTTCCATAGGGCGGTTGGACTCACTTTTAGCTCGAACGGCTGAATGGATTTGCACGAAACTTGGCAAAATTGTAGGGACTGTTAGCCCGATGTGCCTTTGCTAGGTCTTAATATATGTGCTCCAGTAGTTTTTGAGAAATTAACGTTCAAACCAAGATATATATCTGTAACAGCGCTCTGGGCAGCGATCCGGTCCGCTTACTTTTCGCTTATCGGAACTTTGCGCGCAGAAAGCTGATTGGCTCTCCGGTGTCTGTCAACATTCTAAACAGTCCGGAGCGGACGCCATCTTGTCTCTCGGTAGGATCGAGAGAGAAGAAGAGGTGGAAAACGAAGGGGGAATTTAATGAAAGGGGGCAAGGTATCCCCCTCTTGACCTCCTAGGAATGTTGTTGGGGTTATTAAAGGGTCCCGTGGGGAAAATAAAAAAAAAATGATTTTTCACGGTAGAAGCGCGGCCGCGAACTGGTAGCGAAACGGGAATTCGCCATTTTGTGCTTCGTAAATTAAATTACTAGTTATAAGTGGGTACGGGAGACGTATCCTAATCCCCTATGTTTCCTGAGGGTGGGTGAGGAGGCTGATATATGTTGATACATCTCTTCCAGCGGCTGTGCGTGAGCTTTTTTTTTTTTTTTGCTGCGTGACAGTCCGGAGCGGCCGCCATCTTGTCTCTCGGTAGGATCGAGAGAGAAGAAAAGGTGAAAAACTAAGGGGGAATTTAATGAAAGGGGGCAAGGTATCCCCCTCTTGACCCCCTAGGAATGTTGTTGGGGTTATTAAAGGGTCCCGTGGGGAAAATAAAAAAAAAATGATTTTTCACGGGAGAAGCGCTTCACGGGCCGCGAACTGGGCCGCAAACTGGTAGCGAAACGGGAATTCGCCATTTTGTGCTTCGTTAATTAAAGTACTAGGTATAAGGGGGTGCGGGAGACATATCCTAATCCCCTATGTTTCCTGGGGGTGGCTGAGGAGGCTGATATATGTTGATATATCTCTTCCAGCGGCTGCGCCATCTTGCCTTTTTTCGAATGCCACAATTTTGTCGTGCACGGCAGCCATTTTAGATGCCAGGCTGGTCCCAGGCTATCACCTACCCCTGCGGATGTAGTTTATGGCCCCAGCTGTAGAGAATTCAGACATGCCAATTCTCCTGATTCAGGCGTGTGAGTACTGATTTCAGTGCTAGTCTCCCGCCTCCCGATTTCTGCAAGCAAAAACCCGGGGGCATATTACTAACAACTAGCGATAATTTTTGTCTATAACTTGTTTAGAGACAAAAATTATCGCCGCACATCGGCGATTTTTATCGCAGATAAACCTTGCTATTATCGCAGAAAAGTCAGCGATATTCATGTATTATCGACCTAATACTCTTAGCCATGTTATCCACCTCCCATTGGATAACATGGCTAAGAACTGCTCAGGGCAGGTGTTAGCTTTTGGAGATATTCGCGCTTAGTGCGAATATCTCCAAAAGTTGGTAATAGAAGGTAGCGATGTTAGGGACTGTTTCCAGTCGCTAACATCTTGGCACGCCACTTTGCATGTCATTAGTGATAAGTATCACTGACATGCAAAGCCGGGCCCAAGATGGTCGCTATCTCCTTTTAGGTGTCACTAACTGGTGTTAGCGACAGCTTGATAATAGGGAAATAATTTTATCTCCGCTTTCATGGTTTTTAAAGCCAAAAAAAGCGGAGATAAACCCCCTTGATAATATGCCCCACGATTCCTTGGGGGTTTCAGCTGATAGGGCTTGGTATTGTGTTACATGGTAATTTTTCCATGAAACGTCAGAGGGTCGATGTAGGGGTTCTAGAAGAGGTGATAAACCATTTAAGCCTCATGAACAAGCGCATGGTCTTTTAAAGATTTCTGAAGTACTCGGGGCGGCGGTGTGTGTGTGCCCTCTTTCAGGAGCGGGCGGGGGGGCACTGCCAGCAACTTGCCAGGTCAGGTAGTGTTCAACACGTGCATCACCCTTTCTCTGCCTGCTATTGCGCTCCATGCTTCGGAAAGGTAAGAAAAAGAACGTGCATTTGAGTTTGAAATGTCCGATCCTGCAGCAGCACACTTCCAAAGCCCACACATGACAATAACCCGATTCAAGGCCCCATTCACCCGTTTTTCAAAAAATAGATAACACTCCAACAAAGTAAGGTTATAAAACTTTATTAACTTTTAACGATAATGAACAGAACAAAAACTAAAAACATTTAAACATTTATTAACACAAAAAGCAACAATGGTTAGAAGCTGTCTTTTGTGCGAATAGTCCCAAGGCAGCACAACGTGCAGAGTTCTGGACGGCACCCAGGTGATGTCGCCTGGGTGCCGCACTGGTTTAGGGATCCTACAATGCTGCTCCGAAAATTGGCGTGGGGCGTCCCGGGTGGGGCGGGGGGAGGCCTCGTCAGTAGCGGTCTGTTGTGCGAATAGTCCCAAGGCAGCACAACGTGCAGAGTTCTGGACGGCACCCAGGTGATGTCGCCTGGGTGCCGCACTGGTTTAGGGATCCTACAATGCAGCACAGAAAAACAGCGTGGGGCGTCCCGGGTGGTGCGGGGGGAGGCCTCGTCAGTAGCGGTCTGTGTCCAGTGTCACATGGCTGACACAACATGTACGACAGGCACCCAGGTGATGTCCAGTAAACTGCCGCACTGGTTTTGGTATCCTACAATGCTGCTCCGAAAATTGGCGTGCGGCGGCCCGGGGGGGGGGGGGGAGGCGGCGTGAACGGGCCTCCCCAGGTGGCGGCCATTCAGCTGTTTACCGCCCGCTCTTGCGACTACAGCGTCTCGCTCACCATGTAGTTGAGTTGTTCCCACTCTTGCGGTGCAGCGATAGGCGGCTGCCACATGACTCTTAAAATGGCGGACGGCTCTTCGGTTTTGGGCCTGGTCCACTGAAATGGCCCTGGGACACCTTGGAAGTCGGATGCTTGCCTGCTAGGGCTTGGGCTCCATTCTCGAAAAGCGTCCCCTCAGCCGTGAAGATTGTATAAAAGTCTTGGGGGCTCCCGACTCCCGCAGGCTTTCGGTGGGGAGCGGCTGCCATGATTGCTCGCGGAATGACCACGACGGAGCCACGAGATGGTGGTGCTCTCATGCTGACGCCAGCTTCAGTCTGAATGATCCAGAAACAAGGTGGGGCTTTCATCGTTTGGGAAAAAAAAATGTTCTAAACCAATGAAAAGTGTTATTTTTAGGTCATATGACCAAGCCTTCCATCTTTAGGAAACCAAAAGTAAAATGAACCAATGAAAAGTTTTATAAACAAGTCACATGACCTGTTATGCGACATAGGGCTACAAAAAGCGTAGAAAATCCGTTGGCACGTGAGGCGGCGTCAGTAGCGGACCGATGTGCGAATAGGCCGAAGGCAGCACAACGCGCCGAGATCCGGATGGCACCGAGGTGGTGTCCAGCAAATTGCCGCACTGGTGTGGCCATCCTACAATGCTGCGCCGAAAGACGGCGTGTCCAGCTGAATTGCGGTCACTGTTGCGGTACAGTGACTCGAACGCGCCGAGATCCGGATGGCGCCGAGGTGGTGTCCAGCAAATTGCCGTACTGGTGTGGCCATCCTACAATGCTGCGCCGAAAGACGGCGTGTTCAGCTGAGTTCCGGTCACTCTTCCGGCACAGTGACTCGAACGCGCTGAGATCCGGATGGCACCGAGGTGGTGTCCAGCAAGTGGCTGCACTGGTGTGGCCATCCTACAATGCTGCGCCGGAAGTCGGTGTGGGGTGCCCCGTTGGCTTATGAGGTGATGTCAGTAGTGGACTGATGTGTGAATAGGTCGGAACCAGCACAAGGCGCCAAGATCCGAATGGCAAGTCCTGGATGTTGAGTGCCTCAGTTGAGATTTCTGAGCAGTGCTTGTAGAACTGTCTGAAGCTTATTTGCACCTGCTGCAGCTTCACTAGGTCCGGCGGAACTTGTTGCCTTTTCCTTTCTGCTTCTTTTCCTACAATGCGTTTCTTCTGAAGACACGACCAGGTCCCTGAATGTGTGCAGGGGGACGCTATTGAATGAATGAACGCGCCGAGATCTGGATGGCACCGAGGTGGTGTCCATCAAATTGCCGCACTGGTGTGTCCATCCTACAATGCTGCGCCGAAAGTCGGCGTGGGGTGCCCCGTTGGTTTATGAGGTGATGTCAGTAGCGGACCGATGTGTGAATAGGTCGGAACCAGCACAAGGCGCCCTGCACTGTTGAGCCTTTTTCAATGTCTGTTTTTTGTTCTTTCCCTTCCATCAAAAACAAAACAAAAATACAAGGCGCCAAGATCCGAATGGCAAGTCCTGGATGTTGAGTGCCTCAGTTGAGAGTTCTGAGCAGTGCTTGTAAGACTGTCTGAAGCTTATTTGCACCTGCTGCAGCTTCACTAGGTCCGGCGGAACTTTTTTCCTTTTCCTTTCTGCTTCTTTTCCTACAATGCGTTTCATCTGAAGACACGACCAGGTCCCTGAATGTGTGCAGGGGGACGCTATTGATTGAATGAAAATGGCGGCTTGACACAAAGCTGACTCAAGCGTTACTGTTGGTGCTATACAGACAAAAATTGGTTTTCAGTTTGTACATTCTTCAGGTTTTTTTTTCCATCCAAGTCTGATTGAGAGTTTGTAGAAAAATGGCTTCAGATTTTCCACATACTACTCTTCAACATTCTTCCTAAATGTAACAATGTGAAACTCACTAGGAGAACGGCTGTTTCTGTTTCCTTTCAAAATGCTGCCACCAATATTTTCTGAATGGAAGACATCATCTTGTAACATAAAGGGCCGAAAGGGGTTCTGGTCTGGCCGATGGTTGGTGGAGACATTTTGACTATATCTTGGACCTGCCCGGCCTCGCCCAAAATGGCGCCGGTATAAATGGGACTCGTAACTCTTTGCCCGCAAATGTATATCTAGAAAATGTTATTGTAAGTGGCCCTGTCGTATTTTAATTACAAAATGTACGTCCACCGATACCGCAACTGTTAGACACCTTTGTTCTTGTCACCTAATGGCCCGCTCGTTACGTTCTTCTACAGTGTAAATGTCTCCTCATCATATACGATTTGAGTTTGCTCCGTGGCCGGCCCACGTGGTTATAGGCCCGTATTTGTATACTGACATTTTCACAATAAAGGTTTTTAAAACAAAACACGGTAGTAGTATTTTCATTTGTAAAGTTTTTACTTTTAGTGACTGTTTTTGAATCAGTAAAAGGCAAGTGAAATAAAGCAGTCCAATTACATGACGGATAAAAGGTATAATATGTAGGAACGCAGTAAAGATAAATGGTCAAGGGCAGTTGTGTTTTTCATGTCTGCAACATAAAGTGATCGATAAGAATCTGATAATCAGGCGTATCGGCGACTAAGACAGCAGGCCGAATCTCTTTTACTCAACGGCTCCGTCATGGAAGGAAGAAACGCCCTTTTTCTCGAAAAAGGAATATATTTTACTTGCCAGACAGTTGTAAATTTTCCGGGAAAGTACATTAGCCTGGAATATTATAACATATGTTTGAAAAAAAAATATTGTTCGAAAATAATAAAAAGCGTAATTTTTAGGTCATATGACCAAGCTTTTCATCATTAAATTAACAAAAGTAAAATGAACCAATGAAAAGTTTTATTAACAAGTCACATGACCTGTTATGCTTACGTTACGCGCTGCGCGCCGCGCCTCGGATCACTTCCGGGTGCGCTAACGCGGCGTGTCATAAAACGCATTACGCGACAACGTAGGTCAAGAATATAGTCTAAATGTCTCCACCAACCAGCGTTCAGAACACAACCCCTTTCAGCAGTCCAAAAAGTTCTGTTAAATGACAACAGAGGGGACAGGCAACAAGAACCATCAGTCAAAGAGGGGAGGGCAAGTTCTTCTCTTCCGGGTCATGTTGGGGCGCTACCGGAACTGATCGAATTGGTAGTCTACAGTGTTTCTGGATGTTTCAGACTAAAGCTGGCGTCAGCATGAGACCACTACCATCTCGTAGCTCCGTCGTGGCCATTCCACGAGCAATCATGGCAGCCGCTCCCCACCAGAAGCCTGCGGGAGTCGGAGGCCCCCAAGACTTTTGTAGAATCTTCACGGCTGAGGGGACGCTTTTCGAGAATGGGATCCAAGCCCTAGCAGACAAGCGTCCGAGTTCCAAGGTGTCCCAGGGCCATTTTAGTGGACCAGGCCCAAAACCGAAGAGCCGGCCGCCATTTTGAGAGTCCTGTGGCAGCCGCCTATCGCTGCACCGCTAGAGCGGGCGCATCTCAACTACATGGTGAGCGAGACGCTGTAGTCGCAAGAGCGGGCGGAAAACAGCTGAATGGCGGAAGAGGCACAGTGTAGCAAAAGCGGGCGGAATGGCAACTAAAACGATAAAGGGGCGCCTCACTACAGCTTGTCTTCAGGTCAAACGGACTGTGGGACAAGGTCCAGAATTGAAGAGTCATCAAAAGGCAAAAAGTACCGCCGGACCCCGGGAGCCGGCCGCCTATGTCGGGGGCGATCTCAGGCTACACCAGTGCTATAAGACTTGGGGAGGGTGTCGGAGCCAAGCGTCTTCTCCGAGTCCATGGCCATCACAGCGCCCCTCAGGGGCCTCCGTCAAGCTGTTTAGGAAGGTAACATATCATATTGTTTTCTAATGCAGTCAGGTCCACAAACGACACTCACTTACTTTGAGAATAGTGAAGCTGCAGTAGGAGGAAATAAGCTTCAGACAGTGTTACAAGCGCTGCTCAGAACTCTTAACTATGGCACCCAACATCCAGAACTTATGCTATTTGAGAATGGTAGTGACATCGAAGCATCTCGGGGACCAAAACCATTAACGTACTTTCACGTATGAAAATCTTACTTGGGGAGGGGGCAGGAGCGAAGCGCCCCCTCCCAGTCAGCGCCACCACACCGTATGTTGAAAATCTGAAGCCATCGTTCTACAAAGTCAACCAAACTTGGATTGAAAAATCTAGAAAAATGTACAAACTGAAAACCAGTTTTGGTCTGCATAGCATCAGTAACAACGCTTGAGTCAGCTTTGTGTCAAGCCGCCATTTTGATTCAACAAAGCACAGGCATTGAAAAAGGCTGAAATTCAGAACTCTAAACTATGGCACCCAACATCCAGGAGCTTGCTATCCGGATCTTGGAGCCTTGTGCTGTTTTCGATCTATTCACACATCGGTCCACTACTGACATCATCTTATAAACCAACGTTATGTAAATAGTTTTTTAATAAAATGTTTTACCCTATTTCTTTGCTGGTGTGTTGTCTATATTTTTAATATTTGCATGGGGTTTGTCGTTATTTTGTGCGGGATGGGTGATGGAGCCGAGCTGTCTTGCAGCCCTCATGGTGTGGAGCTCAGTTCATCTCACTATTTTCGTATTTCTCAAGAAGGGTTGTTCCTAATATTTCTATTTTAGCGAGGTCAAAAAGAGATCCAATTAGTGGCCTACTGATTTTGCTCGATTACTTTTATTTTTTTACACGATTTTTCACTATCTGCAAAGACTAAACAGAGTATTGCGACTTTGTGCTTGTTTGTAAATAGAGAATGATCCAAAGAGAACCAATTCTAAAACAGTAAATGCTTGGACAACAATCAATCAAATGGAGAGACAAGGAGGTACGACGGATTACAACGGGGGTAAAGGCCTGCGTTAACTACCCTTCTGTATCTGCAAAGAGAGAGTACTAACAAAGGCAAAAGAGGGGAGGGGGGGGGGCAGCGTTCAAAGCACATCAGCGTGCATAAATACGAAAATGTTTTTATCTATCACGTACTTGACATTTTAAAGCTTTTCATATTTGCTATTAAAAAACCAATGAAATTCACAGAAAAAACCATAGGTTATAGTGGATATATAGTTAGGAATTTGCATTTACAAAACCTTGAAAATTCAATGAAAAAACCATAGGTTATAGGCCATATATAGTTAGGAATTAGCATTTACAAAACCTTATTTTACTCGCATAAAACCATTGAAATTCCATATATAGTTAGCTAACTATAAGCGCTAACTATATATCGCGCACCCGCAATCCACTGCTGATGATGTCACATATTACATCATTCATGACATGGTCAGTGACATCACTGATGACATCACTGATGACATCTCAAATGACATCACTGATGACAACTCAAATGATATCAATGATGACATCTCAAATGACATCACTGATGACAACTCAAATGACATCACTGATGACATCTCATTTGTCATCACTGATCACATCACTCATGTGATAATACAATGAACCTCTTCAGACTCTAATATAACCTTACATACACTCAGTATAAACAGACACTCACAGACTGTCACTCATCCATGGACTTACTCACACACCTAGTCAGTCATGCAAAGAATCAATCACACCTCCATTTCCTCAACTATACAGTTATACACATCTTACTTATTCAAACATATAATAACACATATTTACTCTCTTATATAATCCCTGATACAAGCTCACAGTGATCGATACAGCCACTCACACATTCACTGGCTCTTATGTTCAGTTATTTATATATCTCAACTCTCACATGTATTGTGTTTTACATACGTACTTACTTGCACATGTAGCAATGAGAAATCCATTCACTCACCAACACACCCATGCACAGTCAACCGCTCATATAGCTGTTTCCACATGCACTCTTGAACTCATACTCCTAGTGAATCAACTGCTTACACATCTATGCACAGAGTCACGCACCTCCCAGCCACCCACACACACACTCAGCCTCCCATTCAAATATTTGGGCAACCAATCAATAACCCATATGGCTACTCTTATAGCTACTGATCAACACATGCAGCAGCTTACACAACAACAAACATACTGATGCACGAATTAAGACAGTTTAGTCACTAACCCATGTACTCAGTGAGACACATTTAATCACTCACTCATACAGTCAGTCATGCACCTACTAAATTCTTCATCCAGACACTTATACATCCACTCATTCTTCAATATGTGAAACATATTTTAACTTTACAGAAACATACAGTCACTGGATGTTGTAATCAGTGATGTCATCAGTGATGTCACTGACCATGTCATGAATGATGTAATATGTGACATCATCAGCAGTGGATTGCGGGTGCGCGATATATAGTTAGCGCTTATAGTTAGCTAACTATATATGGAATTTCAATGGTTTTATGCGAGTAAAATAAGGTTTTGTAAATGCTAATTCCTAACTATATATGGCCTATAACCTATGGTTTTTTCATTGAATTTTCAAGGTTTTGTAAATGCAAATTCCTAACTATATATCCACTATAACCTATGGTTTTTTCTGTGAATATATATATATATATATATATATATATATATATTCACTGAAAAAAACATAGGTTTCAGCCACGTTATAGTTAGGAATTAGCATTTAAAAATCCTTAGAAATTCACTGAAAAAACCATAGGTTTCCCACATGTTATAGTTAGCTGGATATTTCACTCATACAAAACCATTGAAATTCCCCCGTTATAAATAGTTCAGCTAACTATAACTCGCGCGGCGGCAATGCACTGCTGATGACGTCACATATTACATCACTCATGACGAGGTCAGTGACATCACTCATGACATCACTGATGACATCTCAAATGACATCACTGATGACCTCACTGATGACATCATCCAGTGAATGTGTGTCTTTCTGAAAAATAAATATGTTTTATATATGTATATCTAAAGGTCGATGGAAGAATAAATGTGTAAATAAGTGTCTAAATGTATGTGGTTTTTTTTCAATGATTGTATAACTGACTTATTGCTTCCTTAATTCAATTGGGAGGGAAATATTTGTGGTTATAGCAGGCAATTTTAATTGTTCTTTCAAACCCCTTTCCCTTGAGGGGAATGATATTTTTGTAGAGGAAGATGCACAATGGAACATCCCACACCTCGAACTAAAACCCATTAAGAAGTGGACTGAGGCCGCCTTACAGTGGCTAGGTCTGTGCCTTGAGTGGGGGTTGAGAGCCGTTAATGGTCGATCACGTTCAGACGAAATTGGCCGGGTAACATTCGACAATGGTATTAACTCTAGCTGAATTGATTATATCCTTATTAAGGTTGAGCATTGGTCTTTTCTAGAGGACATGGCAATCTCCGCTCGTCCCGAGAGTGACCATAACCCACTCCTTCTTAGTTTAGAAATTGAAGGCAGCCTGGTGAATACTGGAGCTACTGAGATTGACTCCGCAGAGACCCTTCTTACAAACGATAGGCGTAGGGTCCGGGTGAATAGGGTAGTTGATGATCCCCTAATTTTAGGTAGGATCTCTCACGAGGTCTCCACCACTGTGCGTGCCTTACAGGCACTAGTTGGACAAGAGGATCAAAATGCAAATGTCAGCGTACTCCATGAGCAGCTCTTTAGAGTTTTGAAAACCCTCTTCTCTAAAAGTGCCAAATCTGGCAAACTACTATAAAAAAAACAGGGGATAATTTGTATAATAAATCGTGCCATTTGGCATATAGTTCCCTGGTAAATCTTTAAAATCGAGAGTCACTGATAATATTAGGAAAGCAAGGATTTACTATAAAAATACCCAAAAGTAGGCCAAGAAGGATTGGGATGACCAACATTGGAAGGACTTATTAGAGGCCAGTAGATCAAGAACTCAGACTAAGTTCTGGCAGAATGTCAAATTGGGAGCGTCTGCGGAATTACAAGCCCCCTCAAACCATGTGTCTGCAGCTGATTGGGTCGAATATTTTGAGTCCCAGTTTAGGGGTCCGGCACCAGAAACAGTTTGTGTTCCTAACGACTCCCCCTTAAAGTCTCTATTCACGTGCCCCCCCCTTAGTATTTAAGAGTAAAGATGTAGAGAATGCTCTCAGACTGGACCAAGCCAGGAAAGCGCTAGGTATGGACTGCATCCCGGCCGACCTATTCAAATACGATCCTTCGAATTGGGTGCCTTATATCACAATACTAGCTAATGCCATTGTGAACGGGGCACCAATCCCGGTTTCTTGGCGGGGGCCGAGATCTTACCAATATTCAAAAAGGGGGATCGCTCGGCCCTGGGGAATTACCCCCCATCAGTATAATAGACGCCGTTCAGAAAATTATAGCCAGGAAGGTGCTAGCCAAAATTCAGATTTGGGTAGACCATGAGAACATTTTGTCCCCTTTACAAGCAGGCTTTATAGCCTGTGTCAGTACGATCGACCAGGTGTTTAGATTCCTCCTAATATATTGGAAGGTGGTTACTTTGGGTGGTGGAACTATCTATGCAGCATTTGTAGACTTAAAGTCTGCTTTTGATTTAGTTCCAAGAGCTAAGCTATGGGACGCACTAGGAACTTTGGGAATGCCACATGACCTTTTGGAAATAGTAAAAAGAGTACATGATGCAAACTTTGCACAGGTCAGGTGGGGTACTCAGGGGAAGGTTACTGAGAGATTTCCTGTCACCCGAGGTGTACGCCAGGGATGTGTACTTGCACCAACTCTATTTTTATTATTTATCAATAGGGTCGTGCAGTACTTTGGTGAAACACCTCCAGATGCCCCAGCCCTAGGTAGTACAAAGGTTCAGCTTCTCATCTTTGCGGATGACACGCTCATCCTTTCTAAAACTCAGAAGGGCCAGCAGACCGCACTTAACAAGTTCGAGGAATTTTGCCAACACAATGGCCTACAGGTCAATGTCACCAAGACAAAAGTCATGGTGCTAACTAAAAAGAGGCCGTTGTCTGGTCATGTTAGCATGAATGATCATGGGTTAGAGCAGGTGAAAGTTATGACATACCTAGGGGTGGTTTTGAAAAAAGGTCAAGGTGCACCACTTGAACGTTTTTTGAAAAACTGTTATCTCTAATAGGGTAAACAGTAATGATCACATCAAATTTTTTCTTGTGTTCTTGAGAGTTCTTTATTCAATTCAGTTGATAAAAGCTATACACAGGATCTACAGCCGACGCGTTTCGTCCTCAGGGGACTTCTTCAGGGCTGTTACAAAAAAAGGACAATGTACAAGCATACAGTTAAAAAAAAATTCAAATAATAAATCTTTAAAAAGCGACTACGCTAGTACAAAGAATGCCAGGCTTCATCAACAGTACATCACAAGATTGAATCTAGTCCAGGTCCTATATTTCCGATGCCAACAAATTAGGGTATATCTAGAGCTAACTTAATTGTCTTGGACAGAGAATTTGTTTACACACTTTTTGAGCTGTTATGTTTGCGAGAAAATTAACATCATTTGTTGAGCTTTTCTGTCTAGTAAGGAGATAACACCAAGTCTCATTATGATCCTCATTTACAACATTAACGTCTTTCACCTTTTACATAAGAAGAGACAGTACTGTTTTACATAACAACATGATACTAGGTTTTACATATCATTCTCCATATATTTGATTGCCCCTATACCTTTGAACTCATTATTCCCCATGGAAGGCACAGGACTGAAGGCCCCAAAGTCAAAAAGAAAGGGAAGTGGGGAGAGAAACTAACAAACGTGTATTTAGTACAAAAAAGCAATCATACCAAGATAGTCACTAGCGATGATATCCCTGGATCTTCTCCCGTTGTTAAAGGATGCGTGAATATATCCGTGTAGTTATATTATGGAACACATGGCATCTAAGAGTGATCAACGAGATATCATTAAAAAGGGAAACTGAAGGACAGGAGATAGGCCACATGTGAACACATTTAAGAAGCCAATAGTGATTCTATTGGCTTGAGTGAGGTAGATAACTTATTAACCTGCCACGTCCTTCAGACACCTGTCCGTTTAGGGTTCTGTTCCAACAGATCACTTGTTGTTGATAGGTGGTAGATGTCTATTCAAATTCGACTACAACCGAATCACACCCGTAATATGAGGTGTTTCAATATTGTATGTTCAAGCCACCTATAGAACAAACAAAAAGTATGAAAATTCTCCTAATGACGGATAGAGAGGGGCTAGAGTATTCTTGGTTTTCAGGAAGATTTGCTGGGTGTGACACTATAAATGGTGGGCAGGATCATGACACTTACATGCAAAAATGATGATAATTATCCAATAGCAGTGGAACCAGAGTGGAAGGGTAATGGGGACCTCCGTTTATCGTCTATGAAAAACAAGGAAATGGATAATATAAGCATTATTAGATCCTAAATGTAAGGGTGAAGGACCCAAATTACATCCCTAGGCCACCCTTGTTTAACATGCCAATATGTGGCAAACCAACTGTAGTATATCACTACATCTCAGTTAATATTACAGAGCAACAAGCATGTCTTACCTACTAATATCTTCTTATTGTTGGAGGAATATATGGAAGTTCTATTAACAAGAAACTCTAAGAAAAATGAGAGGAAGAGAGAGAAGAGTAAAAAATTAAGAAAGTTAGGAAGAAAACTTTGAAGAATTTCCTGTTTTTATATGACATCTCATCAAAGCTACTCCTTTATCTCCATAGATTAAAGGAGGAAAGGACAAGAATAAATATATATAGTATTAATTAAATGAAATTACCTAACAGAACATGGTGACAAGAAGTGGCCCCTAAGTTTATACCAAGCGAAATGACAATCTTAATATTTCCCCAAAGTTATTTGTGGGGCTCAAGATCTCTGATGTTCCCATATCTAATCTATGTAAGTTTCCCCTTTACCTTGATAAAGTGTGTTGCAGCATCCCCTGGTTCCTGCGTGGCTCGATAAGACAACGTGGAAAAAGGCGTCCCCCTCCGTCAAGTACCGGCAGAATACTGACATTTTCTGCTTGGTTTATATACTGGACTAAACTATCTCTAATTCCCTACACCTGGTTTCAATCCGCCAGTAAACTCGGCGGAAACCGCAGTGGCCATATTGTGTAAGTGTTTTGGTTGGTATTGGAAAACAGGCTTAGATGGAAGCCCCAGCTTGACGTACTTTCTTTAAAGTTTGTCCAGCTTACAGGGTGCCTAATTAAGGAACAGAGATCTTCCCTGACAAAAAGGATAGGTCCCGCGCTAAAAATATATAATGCCAAAATAAGTTCAGCAATCCTGTACGGTGCGGACTTATGGGCCTTTTCGGACCTTTCCTCGTTAGTCAGAGTTCAAAATAAATTCCTTCGAAATCTGGTTGGTCTCCCCCAATCCAGCCCTATGAAGCCCCTATTACTCGACCTGGGTTGTCACTATTGACGATGTTGCCCATTTTAGAATAGTAGCTCTGTGGAGGAGGATTTGGACAACCCCAGAACTGGCGCTTCTTTTCTAATGAAATTTCGGACTTTAGATCCATAGTGGGGTCAGGTAACCTCCCCTGGTTTAGACAAGTAAGATCATTATTGGAAAATATGGGCCTAAGCCAGTTGTGGAAGGCCCCTGAAAATAATGCTTTTCCCTCAAAACAGGATTTTGAAGCACTTTATTGGGCTACAATAAGACAGCAACTCATTACCCACACAGACCCCACCTCTTTGACTGGTAGATTCTTGGTACATAAGCTCGACCCCTCTTTAGAGGATTACTGGGATACAATCACCAAGAGTGGTGATAGGAAGCTCTATCACCAGTTTATGGTCGGGTCGCTTCCACTAAGATCATTTACTACTAAATGGCCTGGACAGTCTAATGAGTTTTGCCCATGGTGCAGGGATCAAAAAGAGTCAATAGGCCATGTTTTCTTTGTCTGCCCTGTATATTTAGCCCCCCGGAGAAAATGGCTAAAACGAATCTGTACTAATATGAGAACACAGCTGGGGCTGGAAGCCTTATGGCTACTGAGGACTAACACAACAGACCCCGTGGCCATAGCCGTAGCAAAGTTTTTGGGGTGGTCGTGGATTATTAGAGCTAAGCACCCAATAGATAGCTGATCAATTGTATTTTAACTGTGCATATGTATCTTAGTACGTCTTCTAATTTAATCATGTTTTATTCATTGCTACTCTACTATTTTTGTATGACATCCTTAGCAGATTTAATTAGAGATGTTTTTAAAAAAATGTAATGCAATGCTTGACAGTTTTATATGGGTATTAACTGTATTATGTCTAGTGCTGAGCTTTATACGACTGTCTTTTAAGATGAAATATTTCAAAATAAAGACGTATGAACTGAACTGAATACATGTATTAGCGAGTGATGTTTAAATATGTAAATATCTGTATCAGTGTCTCACTTGGTGTATAAGTGGCTGCATGGGTTGGTGACTAGCTACATGAGAGTCGAAATGGGTTATTAGTTGGTTTTTAGAGTATGAGTATGAGTGTCTGTATGGTTTGGTGGGGGTATTACTTACCGCATATATGCATGAATGGGTGACTCACTGTTTGTATGTGTTTTGAAGACAGCATGTGTGCAGGGCTGTATGGGTGGATGAGTGTGTGTATGGGTGTGTTAGTGAGTGAATCACTGTCTCAATAGTATCTTTATGAGTAACTACATATGTTTTAAACTAGTTTATGTGAGTATTGATGTTTATAAGTGATTATATGTGCGAGCGAGAGATTGTAAGAGTTCCTGTATAAATAAATATGTGTTTCTATGAGTGATTGTTTAAGAGAGTAAGTATATGTACGATTCTGTGGAAGTAATTGTAGTAGTGGGTGTATAGCTACATATGCAAGTAAATGGATGTTTGAGTCTGTGTGTGAGTAACTATATATGACTGTCGGTGTGTAATAAGATCTATAGATATATGAGTACATATGCATATGATGAGTGAGTACATGTATGAGTATTAGTATTAGGTTGTTCTAACTGGTATTGGTATCTCCATTTTTTTGAAAATGTAAGTTTCTATTTTTGAATGTGTGTATCAAGGGTTATATTTATATTATGCTGAGAGGAGGTATGCCACTCTCTCACAAGGATGATGTCATCAGTAATGTCATTTGAGATGTCATCAGTGATGTCATGAGTGATGTCACTGACCATGTCATGAGTGATGTCATATGTGACGTCATCAGCAGTGCATTGCGGGCGCGCGAGTTATAGTTAGCTGAACTAATTGTAACGGGGGAATTTCAATGGTTTTGTATGAGTGAAGTGTCCAACTAACTATAACATGTGTCTATGGTTTTTTAGTGAATTTCTAAGGTTTTTTAAATGCTAATTCCTAACTATAACGTGGCTGAAACCTATGGTTTTTTCAGTGAATTTCAAAGGTTTTGTAAATGATAATTTTTAAATGTATAAATTGTTATATTTTTTTCTCCTGATTTACTACATTATTTTAAAATATTTAGTTGTAGATATTTTATTTTTTAAATTAAATTACATATTTTTAATATAAATTGAAAACAAGTTTTAAAAAATATTGAAATTGTAATATTTTTTCTTTAATATTTTTTTAATTAATATTTATTTTATATATCAGGCAATGATATCTTATGGAAGGAATTCAAGTTACTGGTAAGTACAGTTAAATTAACTTTTTAGGAATAGTAGTGAGCTAGATTGGGGATAAATTCCTCTTCAATTCTGAAGTCCCCTGTGAACCAACTAGCCCACCAGGTACCTCCAGTATGCACCAGGCAGCTGTGTTGCAGAGAGGTGTTCAAAGGGCAAGCACTCTTTTTACAACACTCTGCAACACAGCTCTGTGTCGCTTGCTGGAGATATCTGTTGGACTAGTTGCCCCCTAGGGCACCTCTGGATTGAACAGGAATTAATTTCCCAACTTACAACGCGCATCAGGGCATGTTTGCACTCACATCACCTCAAGACCCGCCCCCTACCTTCACCACTGTGCAAACGCGCCCTATAGAGTGTTCTACGTTGGGGGATTAAGTCCCCTTGCATACTGTGGGTCCCTGGAGGCCAACTAGCCCACAAGGAACCTCCAGTATGCGCCTGGGGGCTGCATTGCAGAGAAGTGTATTGAGGCCATGCCCCTTTTTACACCTCTCTGCAACGCAGCCCCCTGGCACGTTTGCAGAGAGGAAACTAATACCCCTTGCATACTGAGGGTCCATGGGGGCCAACCAGCCCACCTGGAACCTCAGTATGCGCTGGGGGGCTGCATTGCAGAGAGGTGTAATGAGGCCATACCACTTTTTACACCTCTCTGCAATGCAGCCCCCTGGTGCTTTTTCAGAGGGGGAACTAGCCTACCAGTATGCGCCAGGGGGATGCGTTGCTTTGCCCCAGTGGTGGCGGTCCCCAGGGCAGTTTGGGGGGACTCTTCTTTTTCACTATGCCCCCGGGATTTGGTCCCACCGGGGGGGTAATTTGAAAAAAGCAAATTTGGGCCTTGGGGTTCCTTGTGGGACCACCTGAGCAGGCCTAGGGGTTCAAGCGTGTTTCTACCCTGCCCCCTTTTTGCGTTCTACACGTTTGTTTTTCTGCTTTCTTGTGTCTCAGTCTACCGAGGCACAAGATGGCTACCAACACTTTCTGGTTTGGAGTGTTGACAGACAGTTGACAGCCAATCAGCATGCAGCTTGTGCTCGGAAAGGTACATGTACGGTACATGTATGGTAAGCGCCTATAGATATACTTATGATTTTACTTATGATTTTCTCAGGAACTACTGAACGGATTTACACCATTTAACAAAAAGCGTGATCTGCGAACCGAATTCTACCTTTTTGCCAAATTTGGTGTAATTCCGTTCAGCCGTTCGGGCTGTAGCCCTGGCTAAAGGTCATATGGAAAACTGCATGGGGAAAACACATTTTGGGACCCCCTTATTTCTCGGCCCCTGCTCTATGAATCACCCCCAAACTTTCAGGGAAGGAGAAATTTGCGAAGATTCGTCCACCGGTGCCAAAGTTTGGGGGTGATTCGTCAAGTGGGGGCCAAGAAAAAAGGGGGGTCCCAAAACGTGTTTTCACCATGCAATTTTCCATAGGGACCTTTAGCCAGGGCTACAGCCCGAACGGCTGAACGGAATATCACCAAATTTGGCAGAGAGGTAGAGTTCCTTTCACAGATTGTGCTTTTTGTTAAATTGTGTAAATCTGTTCAGTAAATTATAGAGATATCTAGAGACGGAAATCTGTTCAATTATGAGCGCGAGCTGCATGCTGATTGGCTGTGAACACTCGAAACCAGGAATTGTTGGCCGCCATCTTGTGGCTCGCTAGAACCAAGTCACAAGAAAACAGTAAAACTAAGTTGAGAAATATGGGAAGGGGTTAGGCTAGAGACATTATGATCCTCTAGGCTTGCTCAGGGGGTTGTATATCGATGTTTAGGCTCTATTTTTTATTTTTTTTATTTGAAAGAACAATCGTGGTGTACGTATATGGAAATACGTAGAATTACGAGCAGAAGCTGGATGCTGATTGGCTGTAAATACTCCAAACCAGGAAATGTTGACAGCAATCTTGTTTGTAGGGAGAGCAGAGTCACATGAAAACAGTAAAAGAAAGTTGAGAAATAACTAAAGGGGGCAGGGTAGTAACATTCTGACCCTATAGTCTTGGTCAGGGGGCTCAATTTTAATTTTTGTTTACATAAAAAATGGCAAGGTGCTCGTGCAGTACTTTTACGTGGTGGAAAAGGTGGAAAAAAGTTTGTTTTATTCATTAGGTCCCGGGGGCAAATTACGGGGGCAATTTTTCTGCATAATGGGGGCTTGTAAGGTGCCCGAGCCCTTGGATACGGTACTCCTCTGGTTTTATTTTGAAGTATGCAGGGGTTATGGTCCTACTCCCCGCAGTCTCGGTGAGCGACACCCCTGTTGTGGGAAGTAATCGATGACACCAGAATAGATGAAAGATGTATTTATTATAAATGTAACAAGTGCCCACAGGGAGCCAGAAGATAAGGGTGCATTCTCAACAACCCCTCTGGTCTTTAAAAAAAAAAATCAGTGTAAATACTATTTTCCCTATAGGCCCTGCGCATTGGATTAACATAAACAGCAGTGTAGACGTTGGAGTGCGGTCTTCTAGGTCTCTACTGACTATGTTAGACTTAATTGGTTTTGTACCACCTAGCTCAGAGGTCACTGGAAACTTTCTTGACTGAATAGGAAGTGATCAGCTTCCCTGGCTCAGACAAGAAGGGATTCAGTTTTCCAACAACAGCATTAACATGACAACTTTGCTCCTCAGAATAAGAGTCAATCTCTAGAGCCGTGTGAAACAATAGACAGCTATTTCACTCAGTCAGTTGTGCAGAATTACTTTCACCAGTTATGCAGAGAATAGAGAGACGGGCGTTTTCAATAAAAGGTATTGTTTATTGAACAGTCTTTCTTCTCATGCCAGAGAAATGAATTGCCACAATTGCAAGACTTGTTATTATAAAAAGTGCGTACAGTAAAAGGAGTATTACGAAATAATACTGTAAAAGCCTTGATATGGTTTCTTAACCATAAGATGGTTAAAATGAATAAAATATATACAGTCATATATACATTTGGCGAACGTACTCAACTGGTGCTTCTAACTAAGCCTACCCCAATGTACCTGACCTAAGCCTAATACGTGGGAGGGAGTAAATAAGTAGCAGTTTAAGTTAAGTTGGTTTTGCCAAGGGTTTGCTTCAATAATTCTCTCTAAGGGTTTAGTCAGCACCGTACCTCTGGAATAGAATGTTGGAGGTCTGGTATCTCCTCTCAGGACTCGATATTCCATTTACCCGCAAGGGTAGGCTGGAAACGCCAGAGCTGTATTTTCTCGGCAGGAGAAAAGACAGCGTCTTTCTCAGCGCGTCAAGGAAAAGGAGGGTTAGCGTCCGTGGGCTTCTCGCATCTGCTGGGCTCTCTGCAAGGGACAGCTGTTCTGCTCCAGTATTCACCACCACCGTTGTGTTTGCTTAAAGCAACGTTGGTATTATTTATACCTGAAAGGTGCCGAGTTTAAGTTTTTGGACATAAGACGTCAATAAAGATGTCACTAAGAACTGGTCGTTCTTACAGTGCTTGCAAGAGTTCTATTACTAATCAAAACAAAGCAAGCGGGGCTTTCCCAGGTTGCTGGGGGGTTTGAGCTGTCGAAAGAACTCGGTGTGTTATCTAGGAATCTAAGGAAGTGGCTTCTGCTGTGTCATGTACTGTAATGAGCTGCAGAGACGAGTTACTGAAATATGGCTCTGATCGTTTAAGCCATTATGGGGATATCTATTGATTATAGCCGTATAGGGGCATAAGGTCACAATATTGTTCGGGGTCCTAGATAGAACACAACAGAGCTCTCTCTCTCCCCGTACACGTCGCAGGGAACGCTACATTTCTGGGGCAGTGATATGTAAAATGACCTTCCAGCTCTGGGTACCGGCATTGTCTGGAGTTTTTTATTACTGTTGGGAGGGTGGGCTTGATAATACGTACTTGTAAATTGCCATAAAAGCCTATGTTCTGGTGTTAACATGGGCTTCTATGGGAAATAACAAGGCCGTATTATCAAGCTCATTATCGCCGTTTTATCGGCAGTTTCCTGTCAATTAAACAGTGATAATTTTAACACCGGTCCTTGATAATATGCACCTAAGTTTACTGGTCAAAAAAAAAGAGCAATGGGCCATATTATCAACAAAAGGGGATACATTATCGTCGCTTTTATTGGCAGGAAACTGCTGAAAAAAGCGGCGATAATGGGCTTGATAATATGCCCTTGTGAATCACCATAGCAGCCCAGGTTAACATCAGAACCTGGGCTGCTATGGGAATTTACAAGGGCCTATAGTTTTTTATTAATGTTGGGAAGGTGGGCTTGAAAATACGTCCTTGTAAATTCCCATAGAAGGCTAAGTTCTGGTGTTAACATGGGCTTCTATGGGAAATAAGAAGACCGTATTATCAAGCTCATTATCGTTATTGTATCAGTAGTTTCCTACCAATAAAATGGTGAATTATAACACCGGTAGTTGATGATATGCAGGTAAGTTTACTGGTCAAAAAAAGAGCAATGGACCATATTATCAAGGCAAGGTGATACATTATCGCTGTTTTTATTGGCAGGAAACTGTCGATAAAGCGGCGATAAAGGGCTTGATAATATATCCTTGTGAATTGCCATAGAAGCTCATGTTGACACTAGAACTTGGGCTGCTATGGGAATTTACAAGGGCCTATTATGAAGGCCATTATCGGCGCTTTAGCGGCAGTTTTCTGCCGATAAAAGTGGCAATAATGTATCGCACTTTACTGATGATATGGCACTGATGGGCATATTATCAAGGACTAGTGTTAAAATTATCATTGTTTTATGGGCAGGAAAGTGCCGCTAAAATGGCGAAAATGGTCTTGATAATACGCCCTTGTTGATTCCCATAGAAGCCCATGTTCTGGTGTTAACATGGGCTTCTATAGGAATTAACAAGTGCGTATTATCAAGCCCAGACATGGCCCCTGGAAGAAGTTGCAGTGGGACAGGCGGGGCGGAGGAGGGGCAGATTGGTGGTTTATAAAGAACGGAATCTGGAGGATTGTAGGCAAGTAAACGGTTAAATTATTCAAACAAATTTCTGGCTATATTATCAACAACATAAGGTGAGACATTATTGCTATTTTTATCGGCAGGAGACTGCCGATAAAGCGGCGATAATGGTCTTTATAATAAGCCGTTGTGAATTGCCATAGCAGCCCATGTTAATAGTTGAACATGGGCTGCTATGGGAATTTACAACAGGGAATCAAGGAGGGCCTTGACTCATTACTCAGGATGGCTGAGTCCAACTAATATATTAAACAAAACAAGAGCCAACACTGGGGTGTCAAATTTAGATGACTGGTCAATTTGTGGCGACGGCTGCTTCGATTGAAACAAAAACAACCTATTTTCCTTTAACCACAGACAAATTTATTCTATTAATAATTCAAACTTTTTGTCTTTTTCTGTTTTTTGAGCACACTATTCGTCGTGCATGGAAAATACGAAATATACAAAACAATGAATTATATATACAAAATATACAAACAGATAAATATACAGTTTCAGACACACTTGGCCGTACATTCATACAACATGCATTCACAACAACAAAAAATATATAGAGAAACAATACGTCCGAGCATCGGTCATTCAGTTCAATGGAGAGAATTTCATTCTATGTTTTAACGATCTGTTCTAGTTGTAATTGTCACAGTCTGTCTTGTAGAACCAAATGAATCGAACAACTGTTCCAACAAAAATTGGTGACCAGATGCGGGACAAAGAAGCTGGTCGACGCGTTTCGAACCCCTTTTAATTAAATGGGGGTTCTCCTCAGGACCGGAATGGTTCTGAAACAAAATAGAAAGGGGAGTGGCTTATTGTTTCTCTATATATTTTTTGTTGTTGTGAATTTGGCTGACGGTGTCTTGCAGACACCGCCACCAAATCGCCCTCCACACCCAGCGGATCAGCGGCGGTCCCACCACAATCCCACCACCATCCTAATCTGGCGGTGGGTGTTTTCTGTGGCCATGGCGGTGAATCCACATCCTCCAGGCCGGTGGTGGCTTGCAACAGCCCGGAGGATGCGGATTCACTGCCATCCTAATCGGCCCCTAAGTCTTGAACGTATTATGAAAGAAGAAAAGTCTATACATAAGAACCAAATGAGCATCAAAAATACCACCATGAGATGAGAAAGAAATATATAAGAAGAAAGAAAATAAGAAAAATGAAAGACAGTGAAAAGAAAGATAGAAAAGAAGACAGAGGGGTAGTTCCACAGAAGATCCTTCCTTCCTCCCCCTTTTCTTTCCCTCCCTCTCTGTTTTCCTTTTTATCTTCCTTTTCGCTCTCTTTCTTTTTTCTTATTTCCTTTCTTCTTATATATATCTTTCTCATCTCATGGTTGCTTACAAATAGATGCTGACAAAATACACAGCAAAAAGTCCTTAATGGTTTTGCACACTTTTCCTTACGGGCTAAATAGTATGCATCAAGTCCTTTGTTTGGAAGTTGTTCCATAGTAATCCTGAACGTCCGCCTCCCATCCTACTGATCCAAAACTTCCGACATCATCTATGGGTCCCCCAGGACTCATCCATCAGTCCGACACTGTTCAACATCTACATGGCCACCCTAACACAAGTAGCCACCATCACAACTTCAACAACATCTCCTACACAAAGAACACCCAGCTCATCCTCTTTCTCACCAAGAAGCCACATACCACCAAAAGCGACCTCCATGACACAATGAAGGACGTCACTAACTACATAAAGAGCAGCACTGTAAACACAAACTGGCAGTAGATGAAGGTACTCATCCTCAGACCCACTCCATCAGCTTCAGACAACTCCTGATACCTGACTACAGTGTGAAGAGTACCAACACTTACCAACCATGTGCACAACATAGGATTCAACCTCAACTGCTCCCTCTCCATGTGTAAGCAAATCTACACCATGTTCTCGTACTGCTATAACACCCTCCACATGCTCCTCCACATTTACAAGTGGATCCTAACCAAAAGAAGAAGAACAGTGACACAGGCTCTCATCAGCATCAGACTACATTGTGGTAAAATACTCTACACATGAATTCTAGCCAAACACCTACAACAACTACAACAAATCCAAAATACCACCACGTGACTGATCATCAATGTCCCCGGCTGCACCCACATCACCCACCACCTGATACACCTACACTGCCTCAATATCAACAAAAGGATCACCTTCAAGCTCCTCACCCTCACTTACAAAATACTCTACAACACCAGACTAACGTACCTTAACAGCAGTAATCCTAAAGAACACATTTTGATCTTAAAATTTTGTATTTAAAAATATTAGGTAAGAATTTGGTAACTCTTTGGGCAAACAGTGCTTAAAAACTAATTGAGTATAATTACACTGTATCCAATCTTTCAGACATTTTAAATAAACAATGTAATGTCCAGATGTGCTAGAAGGTCCATCATGAAAAATAATAGCAACAGCTATAAAACAATTGCCTGATATTGAACATTGACCAGCTTCAAAATTATTAATTAAAGTTTTAAATTTTATTCCATCGGTTCTACAACATTGCAGCATTAAAATAACATACTGTCCATATATTTGTATAAATAATGTTGATGACATTTCTGATTTACATTGGCTACACTCCATGTTTTGACTTGCTCCTCTAATTAGATTGTTAAAAGACACTGATTCACAGTCAGGTAAAGTCAAATATATGAATCTCTCAGTGTCTATGTCAGTGCTACATGTAAACAAACAATTTCGACAGTCATGATGCCATTTATAAGAAAGGCCAAAAAGATTTTCAACCTCAATACCTTCATCATCCAGTACACCAAGCATAAACATTAAAAATTCCTGACAATCTTGCTGAATATTCTTCGTAAATTGACTAGAACCAGAACATATGTCCAAAACATTTTGCATATCAGAAACACTTTGGGGCATATTACCATAGCAATAGCGATAATTATCGCTATGCATGGTTTGCGGCTAAAATTATATTGCTACGCTCTAATGATTTTTACCGCTGAGATACCTTAATATTATCAAGGTTTATCTCAAAAACAGTAAAAATCCTGCGAAATGCATGAATATCGCTGAAAAATCAGCGCTATTCATGCATTATTGTGACAATGCTCTTAGCCATGTTATTCACCTTCCATTGGATAACATGGCTAAGAACTGCTCTGGGTAGACGTTAGCTTTTGGAGATATTTGCTCTTAGCGCAAATATTTCAAAAAGTAAGGCTTTGTTGATAATTGGAGATAGCGATATTAGCGACTGTTTCCAGTCGCTATCATCTTGGCATGCCCACTTTGCATGTCATTAGCGATAAATATTGTTGACATGCAAAGTGGGCCTCAAGATGATCGCATTCTCTTACTAGCTGTCGCTAACTGGTGTTAGCGACAGCTAGGTAATAGGGATAAAGTCCCGCTAAGGTGGCGATAATGGCCCTTGGTAATATGCCCCTTTGTATTTTACTTTTATCACTAGTAAATTTCTCATAAACAGAATTCAAAAATGAACAGAATCTTTTGTCCCGATTTTCTACAATTTGCTGTTGGAAACTTTGAAGAAAAAAAACAACATTAACAACTTCATTAGCATAGCAGCTGACACCAGAACTATTTTCAAACTGATAACCAACATTCTCTTCAACACTGTCGTTTGTCTTTTTGCTTGGAGGCACAACTTCATCTTGTTTTTTTTTCTTTCTCCACAGTTTCAGAACAAATATTCCTAAATCTTCTTTTTCTACCTACCACTCGCTTTTCAATCACTGGATATTGACCTACATTGGGTGCATATTCTCTTCTTAACCTATTATACTCTTTCACACAGTTTACATCTGCAGAAACGTTTGTCTCATCAAAATCAATCAAGTACAATCCAGATAAAGTTTTGACTTAAGAAAAAGCAACATATAACATACCTTCTTTAAACACGGTACTTCCAATATTTACTAAAGCACAATCTACACTATGGCTGAGATACCCGCCACCCCCTCTCAACACAATCCCCAAAAGGAGGGAAACCGGAAACAGTTCTTAAAGTTTTTGGATGTGGGAGGGAGTGACCCTCCCGGCCGTATTTATTAAAACAAAAAATTAAAACATTAAACGTTTCATGTTATGTACAATTTCATTATCACATTGCGATGTTTGGCTAACCTTAACATATTCTCTAATACAGAGGTTCTCCTAGCCGAACTAGCATCCTACAAAAAACATTCTCTAGAAACACTGAAATTGTACATCCTAACGTTTAAGGGCCAACGGCAAGGTCATAACCGGTGTCAAGATCCCTAACCAGACTTACCCCTCCCACTTGGGAGGGGCGACAGCACAGAGGCTTACCTCAAGTGCAACTACTAACAATTTCCCTTGACTTGACGGGGGCACTTAAGACTCGACGCCATTTAAAGGTCGTTCGAAGACTTGTGTGTGGTATCTAGAAGGTATCGTGGACCTCCCCCCACCCCACACAACTTACCGCATCTGCCGTCGCAGATGCCACTGGCCCCGGGAAATTCCCCAGGAGGGGGCTGTAACCCCTCCTACAAAGGAAGGGGCCTTGACCGCCTTTCCTTTACTTCCGGCGACCCGCCCTTAGACGGGACCGCCTCCACATTGAGGGGCCAATGGCCACCTCTCCCGAGCGCTCCCATCCGTGTTGGGTGACGCCCACTCATAGGGATCTACCAATTAGTGCTCACCGATCATGACCTTACCGCCTACCAAAATAAATACGACAATTCTTACTCAAACCTATGAAAACATTGGTCGCTACGACCGAAAGAACATGCTTAAAATGCAACACTACATATAATCATTTTAATCGTAACAACTTACACGATATTCACCATACTTTATTATGATCAACAACAAACTGATACTTTCACAGCCTGTAAACGAAACGGAAAACATACTTATAAAATTCACTTTATTGCACAACAACTTGCTGTCCTCAGGGGCTGGTGGGTGGGTCAAAATTGGCTCTTCGTTCTGTCCCGAGCTCACGGATAGCGAGGAGGTGCAGCTTCGGAGCACAAGAACAAGAGGACGTCTTCTGGTCTTGCGTCTCTTTTTATCCGTCTTCAGGGCGGGCGAGAACCCGCCCCTGCCTGCCCCTAGGGCGGGGCTGGCTACGTCGGTGTCTAGGCCAGCCCACTCTAGGGCGGGAAAAAGCGCGCCCCGGCTACGCCGCTTCGGGCATACCAGCCGAGACGCGCCTCCCGCCCAAAAATGGCTTCCCGGGGGGATCGAGGCACTCCGCCATACGTTCGGGGGGACCGAGTGGTCGCCCCTTTCCATATGGCTGAGATACCCGCCACCCCCTCTCAACACAATCCCCAAAAGGAGGGAAACCGGAAACAGTTCTTAAAGTTTTTGGATGTGGGAGGGAGTGACCCTCCCGGCCGTATTTATTAAAACAAAAAATTAAAACATTAAACGTTTCATGTTATGTACAATTTCATTATCACATTGCGATGTTTGGCTAACCTTAACATATTCTCTAATACAGAGGTTCTCCTAGCCGAACTAGCATCCTACAAAAAACATTCTCTAGAAACACTGAAATTGTACATCCTAACGTTTAAGGGCCAACGGCAAGGTCATAACCGGTGTCAAGATCCCTAACCAGACTTACCCCTCCCACTTGGGAGGGGCGACAGCACAGAGGCTTACCTCAAGTGCAACTACTAACAATTTCCCTTGACTTGACGGGGGCACTTAAGACTCGACGCCATTTAAAGGTCGTTCGAAGACTTGTGTGTGGTATCTAGAAGGTATCGTGGACCTCCCCCCACCCCACACAACTTACCGCATCTGCCGTCGCAGATGCCACTGGCCCCGGGAAATTCCCCAGGAGGGGGCTGTAACCCCTCCTACAAAGGAAGGGGCCTTGACCGCCTTTCCTTTACTTCCGGCGACCCGCCCTTAGACGGGACCGCCTCCCCATTGAGGGGCCAATGGCCACCTCTCCCGAGCGCTCCCATCCGTGTTGGGTGACGCCCACTCATAGGGATCTACCAATTAGTGCTCACCGATCATGACCTTACCGCCACAGGTCCGGATAGTTGACCGGCTATCCGGACCCCCCACAACACTCCTACCTAAAGGTCATGTTTTAACGATTTTAACCAAGCTAAGAAGTCTCCTATGAGTAACTCATTCCCCACCCTCGACAAATGCACACCATCCCCCAAATACATACTGTCATCATTAATACAACTATGCGAGATCGAATGCAATGTCTTGGAACGGAACAACCTACTCACTTTGTTATTCAGTTTTCTAACCGAATGATTCAAAGCAGGGATCAAGATAGCCCCCCGCCACACTTTTCGTGGGATCATGTGAGACCACGCAATTATGCACCCCGGAACTCTCCTCGCTAACCAACTTACCGTGGAAAGCATAGCCTCCAGGAGAAGTCGTCTACCGGTGGTGACCAAATCATTGCCCCCCAAATGCACTATGACTATGGACGGCGGTGACCTCATCCGCTCTAACAAACCCTCAAAGAATGCTTGAAACTGGTCAATACAGAGACCGCCCCTTCCGTATGTGGTAAAATCGATTACCTATACTTAATTTGCTATCAATAATCAATAAGAATAACTCAGAAAAATAAGAGGCAAAATCCGGGATATTGAGGTAAACTCAAAAGGGTTTTATTCCTGTAAAAGGAATTGGGTTATTGGCTCGAGCCAAGGTGGCATAACCATTCCATCACCACACAGGGTTCAGGAAGGGAAGACAGACAACATATTGTTTACAGAAACACATATATATAGTCAATGCATTACAATGTATGAGCATATAGTAGGCGTAACAGCTGGAAAAGTAGAGATAAAACATGGAAACGTCATTAAACGTCATTAAAAAGGCGGTATAATAGGCGTGCATGAAGGCGTACACTAGAAACGTCATTGATCATGAGGTCACAAAATGGGTGAATACATAAGAGAATCTTGCAATGTCAGCAGAAATATAAGGCAGAGATGCGCGCGCAGCAGCTTGACGTGTGTCTGACGTATAACCAGAAGGTGAAAGGACTTGACATTTAGCACTACAAGTGTAGACATAAGTGTAGACATAAGTCTGGGATGTCAGATCAACCTAATCCCAAATCGTATTCGGTATCGTATGTTTAAGGAACAGTAGTGTCTGGAAGGAAGGTCTCTCGGGCAGAGACTACTCTATACTGTCTGCATGTATGCGTCTACGTGTTGGCATGCGGGGTGAGGGGGCATGGGCCTACCATGGCAACGGAGTCTATGAATTACTTGCACGGAGACAGAAGAACCGGGCCCTCTGCTCCTGCAGCTGGGAGGATGTTTACTTGAACTACGAGACAGGAATGTGTTTTCGAGGAGTGGAGCAGATAATTCGAAGGTTGAAGACGGTCTTGGCAGGCAGAGGTTAGGCTATGCGCCGGAGCCGCGCAAGGAAGTAAGGTGGGGGCCACTGGCACAGAGGTGGCCTGGGCTGAGGCCCTCGGAGTCAGAAAGCAGGAGAGAACTCGAAAAAAAGCTCAATGGCATATTCTGGGCCTACTTCGCCAGAGCTGAAAAACGTGTAAAGTGTACCACAAAAAGACGGTGGCATGACATATATAGGAACTGAATATTCAATCCGTTCATGGCGGATCTGAAAGAGGACAAGTTAAAGATGGACGCAAATGTATTTGCGTCTTCGTAGCTGGCACAGGAGGGAAATAACATGCACTGCAAGCTAGTACATGGAGACGGTGGGGTACTCGCTGGGGAACACTACTTGATCAAAAATTATATTTCCTCATTCCCTCCTTGTTCCCCACGGACCCTTCATGAAACATCGATTCTCATTAATTGATCGACTTGTTCACTTAACATCATTTGCTCTTCTTTCTTTAGGCGCTTTGAACGAGTACTTGAACGTGGAACACATGAAGTGGCACACAGGCCGCAAATTGCCGGTCCACATTGGATACACAGGCAACAACTGAATACTACAAGAAAACCAATACCTAGGAGGGATAGGATCTTCCACCCCCAGGCAGACAACGTTGTCCAGAACCAACCGGACCAAGTCCAGGTGCCTGGAGTCTGATGAATTAAACTTGCAATCTTATGGAGACGTGTAATAGCTTTGTACACGGTTGGCGCGTTATTAGGGATGAAAATACAGCAGCTTGACCCGATGACCTTACAAGCTCCACCCCTATCTGCCAAGATGACGTCAATAACAAGACGATTTTGAAGAACAACAACCCGCATAGCGGACTGCTCCTCCGTTAAGTTACCTAGAGCTGAAGCGGTCTCAAGTACCACTGCTTCGAGGGTTCTGGTTAATCTACGGATTAGTTTACTATTTGAAACAGTACCTAGGTAGGGGAAGAAACCTTTATTGAAATCTGTATATTGTTCCCATGTAGTTTCTTTATAATTGACAAGCGGGAGATCTCTCTTGTATCTATGCTTAACCAAATTGGTGTTTCTATGATAGTCGGGAGGGGCTAGAAAAACAGGTGGCAGAAGGAATGCAATATAACAAGTGCCATCCCAGTCTAAAGGCAAACGGACATATGCGGTATGACCACAAACAAAATAGGAATGACGTAGAGCCCTAAACGTGGATCTACCATGATCAGTAAATTCAACTACAGTGGTACATTTACTATGACCTACGTGTACAGAACCATTCTTGCGAACACATAGTTCACCAGTAACAGGCAAGACTGCCATAGCAGGTAGAACAGGAGCAGCTTCGGATTCGACAGATAAAATCATGAAAGTGACTGTGTAATTTCCTAACCCATATACTTCGTTTTCTAGATCAGTTCCAGTATCAACGGGGAGTCCCTCCTTGTCAGGGTAGCATACCTTAAGCAGGACTAAGTTCAGGTCACCCCAAACCCAGTTACCTTCATAAATAGCAGCAGTAGAAACTAGGGAATTGAGCATTTTAAACCATGCACCACATGTGCCATTGTGAGTGAACGGGTACGGGAAAAGGGGCAAAACACCCTTGTTTTCTTGGTAAGGAGGGAGTCGACCACATATCCAACAATTAGTAGCATTGGTAGCCTGATGGGAGTGATGTAACATACTAATGAAAGTGTTGTTGCGCAGCGCAAGTCTATATGATAATTCATGAGGCGGTAAGTCACTAAAAGAATGTTCAGTAGTAACATTATAAGCAGCACGCTTGAATATAGGGTAGTATATATGCAGTAGAATACCAGCAGTGATAATCAGCAAACATAGAAAAAACATAACAAGTAGTGTCACTATACAGCGACTACGAAGTGATTTGCAATACGCCTTTTTCTTATGTTGTCTTTGTCTATCTGTCTCTCTATCTTGATCTAGGGGATACATGTCAGAAACTAATTTAACCGATTCACCTAGGGGAGGACTTAAACAATTAAACTGTCTGACTTGCTAGATCGTAACTTTTGTCTGTAAATTTCTGAAGCAGTTTTCTCAACCAAAGGGAGTTTCGTGTCAGTTTGTGGAGGAGGGCAGGGCTTAGTGTCCAAGTCCGAAGGAAGTCCAAAGTATTTTTTAATATGGCTGGAATGCAGCCATCCCTTCCTGCCCTCTATCTTAACCGCTGTCCTCGTTGTAAGCAAAACCAACTTCGGCGATTGCCAGCGGGGCTCCAGTGGACTCTTCCGATCAAAATTCCTCACGTATACGAAATCGCCAGGCACCACTTCATGGGGCTTCGTCTCAGTGTTGTCGGGAAAAGCTGCAGCTACCTGTGAACGACAAGATTGTAGTGCAGACATCAAGGAGGCAAGGTAATCTGTCAGCATAAGACAATCAACATCAGTTATTTTACGCGGGATGGGCGTCCCCCACATATTCGGTGGCCTACCGAAGACCACTTCATACGGGGATAGTCCAGAACGGGAATGGGCCACCATCCTCATATAGAAGAGGGCGACCGGCAAGGCAACTATCCAGTCTATACCTTTATCTCTACAGATCTTGGAAAGTCGGATTTTCAGTGTTTGATTATGACGCTCCACGAGACCTGCTGCCTCGGGATGCCGGACACAATGGAACTTCCACTGGTAACCTAACAGAAGTGTAATGTGTTTCACAAGTTCGGATGAGAATGGCTGACCATTATCTGAGTACACGATACGGGGCAAACCATACCGCGGGAAGTATTCACGAACCAACTGCTTGGCAGTGGTCGGAGCAGTGTAGTCGGGAACTGGGTATGCCTCTATCCATCGGGAAAGAGCACACACGACTACGAGAACATACTTGAATCCTCGACACCGTTCCATCTGGATATAATCCATCTGGAGGACTTCAAAAGGGTGATCGGGAGGCTGGAATCCACCTTGCTCTACGGGGATGCTTTTACCTGGATTGAACTGACCACAAATCATGCAAGTACGTACTTTCTGTTTGGCTGCTGCCCGTAAGTTTTTATTGGACCATATGTGTTGAATACTGTCTAGCATTGCTTTCTCTCCAAGGTGTGCGGGACTATGTATTGTATTAATGATGACTTGTACCATAGAATCGGGGAGAAACCATGTAGATTTTCCCTTCGTCATCCATCCCTGGTCTGTTTGGACCCCTCCTAGTCTAGTCCATTCCTTAATTTCATCTGGTGTTGCATGTGACTGTATGTCGATCACATCATGTGCGGGATCCCTAACTGTCATGCAGTGTGCTGGTACCTCTATTTGTGTCTGATCAGTTACATGAGTTCGGTTCTGAGCAGTTTGCTTTGCTGTTCGGTCTGCCAGGTCGTTACCCTGGCAAACTTTGTCTATCTGTCTCTCTATCTTGATCTAGGGGATACATGTCAGAAACTAATTTAACCGATTCACCTAGGGGAGGACTTAAACAATTAAACTGTCTGACTTGCTAGATCGTAACTTTTGTCTGTAAATTTCTGAAGCAGTTTTCTCAACCAAAGGGAGTTTCGTGTCAGTTTGTGGAGGAGGGCAGGGCTTAGTGTCCAAGTCCGAAGGAAGTCCAAAGTATTTTTTAATATGGCTGGAATGCAGCCATCCCTTCCTGCCCTCTATCTTAACCGCTGTCCTCGTTGTAAGCAAAACCAACTTCGGCGATTGCCAGCGGGGCTCCAGTGGACTCTTCCGATCAAAATTCCTCACGTATACGAAATCGCCAGGCACCACTTCATGGGGCTTCGTCTCAGTGTTGTGGGGAAAAGCTGCAGCTACCTGTGAACGACAAGATTGTAGTGCAGACATCAAGGAGGCAAGGTAATCTGTCAGCATAAGACAATCAACATCAGTTATTTTACGCGGGATGGGCGTCCCCCACATATTCGGTGGCCTACCGAAGACCACTTCATACGGGGATAGTCCAGAACGGGAATGGGCCACCATCCTCATATAGAAGAGGGCGACCGGCAAGGCAACTATCCAGTCTATACCTTTATCTCTACAGATCTTGGAAAGTCGGATTTTCAGTGTTTGATTATGACGCTCCACGAGACCTGCTGCCTCGGGATGCCGGACACAATGGAACTTCCACTGGTAACCTAACAGAAGTGTAATGTGTTTCACAAGTTCGGATGAGAATGGCTGACCATTATCTGAGTACACGATACGGGGCAAACCATACCGCGGGAAGTATTCACGAACCAACTGCTTGGCAGTGGTCGGAGCAGTGTAGTCGGGAACTGGGTATGCCTCTATCCATCGGGAAAGAGCACACACGACTACGAGAACATACTTGAATCCTCGACACCGTTCCATCTGGATATAATCCATCTGGAGGACTTCAAAAGGGTGATCGGGAGGCTGGAATCCACCTTGCTCTACGGGGATGCTTTTACCTGGATTGAACTGACCACAAATCATGCAAGTACGTACTTTCTGTTTGGCTGCTGCCCGTAAGTTTTTATTGGACCATATGTGTTGAATACTGTCTAGCATTGCTTTCTCTCCAAGGTGTGCGGGACTATGTATTGTATTAATGATGACTTGTACCATAGAATCGGGGAGAAACCATGTAGATTTTCCCTTCGTCATCCATCCCTGGTCTGTTTGGACCCCTCCTAGTCTAGTCCATTCCTTAATTTCATCTGGTGTTGCATGTGACTGTATGTCGATCACATCATGTGCGGGATCCCTAACTGTCATGCAGTGTGCTGGTACCTCTATTTGTGTCTGATCAGTTACATGAGTTCGGTTCTGAGCAGTTTGCTTTGCTGTTCGGTCTGCCAGGTCGTTACCCTGGGAAATGACATCAGTAATCTTAGTGTGTGCCTTGCATTTCATGATAGAGATTGCAGTAGGTAGATGTATTGCATCTAACAGAGCTTGAATGAGGGGACCATGCTGGATGTTGGCACCGTGAGAAGTTAAGTAACCTCTCTCTCGCCAGAGGACTCCAAAGTCGTGAACGACTCCGAATGCATAACGTGAATCAGTATATATGTTAACTCTCTTATTCCTAGCTTGTATACATGCTTGTGTCAGAGCAATAAGCTCTGCTGCTTGGGCTGACAAAGTGTCAATACAATTGGTTTCAATGACTTCCGTGTCTGTCGTGACGGCGTAAGCTGCCACTAATTCACCTGTCTTTGTTCTCATACATGAACCATCCACATAAAGTGTCAGGTCTGGATCTGGTAACGGAACATCTGTCAAGTCTTGTCTGGGTTTTGTTGTGATAGTAATAACTTCAATACAATCATGTGCCAATGGATCTACTCCATTCACTGGCAATAACGTGGCAGGATTCAATGTGCTGCAGCGTCTGATTTCAATGTGTGGCTGAAACAATGTCAATTCATAACCTGTCAGTCTTGCTATGGTTAGGTGTTGGGTCTGAGTTCGATTCAAGAGGACTTCTACAGAATGTGGAACCTGTACTGTCAATGGATGTCCTAACACAATAGAATCACTCTGTCTGATTGCTAAAGCTGTAGCTGCAACTGATTTCAAACATGCTGGAAGGGCTTGTGCGACTGGGTCTAATGTACTGGAAAAATAAGCACAAGGCTTATGTGAACCTGCTTGTTCCTGGGTGAGGACTGACAATGCAGTACCTTCACGTTCTGTAACAAAAAGTGTAAAAGGCTTACTGTAACATGGTGTTGCTAAAACAGGTGCTTGACATAAGGCTTTCTTTAAGTCCTCAAAAGCTTGTGTATGTTCCTGAGTCCAAGGGAGGACAGACGAAGTCGCTGCCTCCTGTGTTGTTAACTGAATGAGTGGCTTTGCTAGAAATGCATATTGGGGAATCCATTGTCTACAGTATGAGGTGAGGCCTATAAAGGCCCGTACCTCCTTTTGTGTTCTGGGTGGTGACATGTTTACAATTAACTGAATGCGATCAGGTGTGAGCTGTCTCCCCACTTTGGACAGCAAGTGACCCAGGTACACAACTTGCTGAACACAGAATTGTAGCTTCGAAGGAGACACCTTGTGTCCCTTGTCAGCCAGGAAATTCAAAACAATCAGAGATGCATTTTCACATTCGGGTTCGCTTCGAGCGGTGATCAGCAGATCATCGACATACTGAAGCAGAGCAGTGTGAACTGGCATGTGGATACTGTCTAGTTGTTTTTTCAATGCTTGGCTATAGATGCTGGGGCTTTCTGTGAATCCTTGAGGTGCACGGGCAAATTTAAAAGATCGTCCATTTAAACTGAATCCGAACAAATATTGGCTTTCCGGATCAATAGGGACACTGAAGAAAGCATTCTTGAGATCGATTACAGTAAAGAACGCTGCTTCGGAATCAATGGCTGTCAGTAACGAGGAGATATCTGGGACCACAGGGTACTGTGGTACAATGCATTTGTTCAATTCGCGCAGATCAATAACCAATCGATAAACAGGTGGGGAATTTTGGTCAGTACGTTTGAGAACAGGAATGATAGGGGAATTACACACATTAGAATCGGTTTCCACAACCACACCTTGTGCGATTAGCTCGTCAATGATTCTCAGTAAAGCCACTACAGCATCTGGAGGTAACTTGTATTGTCGAATTCGTGGTAATACCACTCCTGCTTTAAGTGTGACTCGATACGGGGTAATGTGCATGCAACCTACATCAGTGGGGCCCTGCGCCCACAGGTGGGCAGGGACGTTCTATAATCGGGGATCCATGTCTCTCAATACATAATGGCCTTTGAAATCTCGCAAAAATAATCGTACTCCCTCGGGAGAACAACAAATAATAGCTCCTAGAGCTTTCAGTGTTTTAATGCCCAATAGATTTTCTGGACAGGATTTCGTGAGCAATAAGTCTGTAGTCCGTGTCAGAGGACCTACTGCAAGAGGGAGGGGTTGTGATACTTCGTTGATAATCGGTTTTCCTGAAAATCCGAGGGACACGTTCTGTGAGCCTGAGAGGGGTGCCCCTGGTACTTCACTGTGACTTATCGTGGTTCTGCTTGCCCCTGTATCAATGAGAAACTTTCTGTCTTTCCCTAAAACTTGACTATGTACATAAGGACCATTCTGATCTACAGGAACTTCAATAAGGGGCAAGCGGAATTCACTCTCTAGGCTGTCTCATGTGTATCGTTGGTAATCAGGGTAATCGTTCTGTGCATACTGATACATTTGCTGTGTCGTGGTTTGCGTTGCAGCAATGGGCTGTTGCTGAGGTATCGCTACTGTCTGTGAAGGAGCTGGCATGGGTGCGATCTGCTGTGTATTCTGGGGTACTTGTTGTGAAGTCTGATCTTGTCTAGGAGGACGTGGTCTCTCTTTTGTTTTGCCCGTGGCAATATTATGCTTCAAAACGGCACATTCATTTATATAATGACCTGGCTGCTTGCAATAATTACATACACCTTTTACGGGAACTGACGAATTACTAGATTGGTTCGCACCCTTCTTCTGACCATCAGCAGGAACTGACTGAGCAACTAACATTTTCATTTTCGTATCTTTCATACGTCTCTGTTCATGTTCTTGTTCTTCTCTAAGTCTATTCTGGTGATACTGTAACATTTGTAACATTTGCGAAGGAGTATTAGCTTGCCAAGTGCTTTCTACTTTCAGTACTCTATTCTTAACCTGGGGTAGGGAATTCTCGACTAATTTCGTTACAAAAAGATGTGGATATGACTCGCTACTTGCTTTCAGACCACTGTTAATACCAAAACATTTCTCAAATCGTGTATAGAAATCACTAGTGTCTTCATCAGGTTTCTGTTTGCATGCTGAAATTGCACCCCAATCTTCCTTTTTCGTACTCAATAAACGTGGCAACACTTGTACTAATAAACCTGGTAACGCTTTAACTTTATCTCCAAGCCCTAGGCCTGGCACTCGGGTATTTTCTTCATCTTGTAATGCAGCCCAATCAATCTTTGCCTCACCCACCTCCCACTCTTTTTCTCTGAGTTTCTCGTATATGCCTGGAGGTAGTAACACTTTCAGTATTTTCATGAGGTCGGGATAAGTGTAATCGCCCATTAATAACATATCCTTTATTTCGCGGTGAAAACCTGCAGGGTCTTTATCGTGACTGGGTACTAATTTCTTCATTTCCAATAATTCCATTTTAGTTACAGGAGTATACACAAACACGCGTCTAAGCGTGTGGTCTGCGTTCTGTACGGGGTGTACTTCTCGCAACGGATTCTGTCTATCCATGTAATACATGGTCTTTCGTTCCATAACAGGTGCTGCGTTAATCTGTGGACATAAGAATGTACTATACTTGTGGCGGTGTTCTAAAATTGCTTTAATCAGGTCAGTACTTAGACCTTTCCATCTGTTCGTGACCAGTTCTATTAGTATATCACGCAGGGGACCTGGATCGGAATGCTGGCTTTTATATAACAAGAGCAGATGTTGTATCATGTACATACCAGCTAAACGCTGCTCACTCGGTGTCAAGTTCAGGAACGTATGCGCTAACACGTCATCACCATATTTCTCAGAGTTGTCAGCCCATTGCACGGCTGACCTGGCTAATTCTTGTTCATCCATAGAGTCAAGTGCATGATACCCCATGCGCTCTTGAAGTACTCGGTCGGTGGCTTGGAATAAGTGTTCGGGTGTTTTAGGATTACACATGGCTTCCTGATATATTCTTTTACATTCCGGGCGCACTGGGCGCATCGAATTATTAAACGGTCTACCTTTACCTACATACGCGACCATTTCTCTGACTGGCAACTGTGCTTGTGCTAGTGTCTCTGGTTCTTCCTCTGCCTCCTCCTCTGTGGATTCATGTTTATCTGCATCTGCTTCTAGTGCAGCCTGTCTTTTCTCGTGCATCTTAATAATTGAAGTTCTGATTCTTCGGTACATGTTATCTATACAGGCTTCTTTGTCATGCTGACCATCGGCTATATGTCGGCCCCACTTGTGGAGTGCTTTCAAATCTTCCGGGTTCGCACCCGGCCTATCTGCTTCTCGAATAAAACAGTTTATAAGAAACCGTAATAGCTTGGCTTTAGTATCCACTTTCTGATGATCCATGGCCTCTTTAATGCTTTCAGGCCCTACTCCTGTCTGCACAAACTTATATATTCGATCCATATGTTCTGTCATTTCAGGTAGTGACATTAGGAAGTTCGTGACTCGTCGTAAACGTACTGATGCAAGTAACATGTCTACATCATTCTTTTTACCAGGTACAGGATCATATCTACAATCTGCAAGGCGATCTCCATAAAATGTAATATCTGTTCTAGGTGTACGCTGTTGCGCTATTTCTCTAAGACTCAGGCGATGGTTTGGTGGCGGAGTCTGGTAACCAGCCCCTCCAGACGCGCCTCCTGAGGCACCGGTTCCGAAAGGGTTAGTCGGATCTGTATCAAGGGAAGTAGGAGGAGGATTCTGGGGAGGAGTAGCTTGTGGGGGAGGAAGAGCATAAGGGTTCAGACCGTTAGGCACAGGCCCTGGCGCGGGTAAGGGTGCAGGCAATGGGGTATTAACATAGGTGGGAGCAACATCATCTAAGTAGGAAGAAAGGAAAACGTCCTTTGCTGTCCTCGGGTGTGTCTTAGTCGGGAGCAATGGGGGTGGTAGGTCCTTCGGTATTTCTGGAGAGGCCTTAGGCAGGCCTTTTGACAGGATGGGGAACATGCCATTCATAAGCGTATTACGCTGTCTGTCTACTTGTTCTAATTTTACTCTGATACCTTCCTCAACTAATGCGTTTTCTCGGACCTTGTCGGGTTCTTCCTTACTCTTTTCTTCTAGTCTGTGAGCTTTTTCTGTGCGTCTATGCGACTCTTTACGCCATAACTCGATGGCATCTTTCTGTGACTGTCTGGCTTTCTTTTTCCATAATGCTTCTTCTACTCTCATGATGCAATCTGCATCCCATGTCCCTGCAGCGGGCCATCTCTGATTCTCGGACAGTTCTTTAGTGTAGTCTACCCATAAGTCGAGAAATAAAACAGCATCTAAGCCGTGTTTATGGTACATAAAGTACCCTGGAGTGTCCCTAGGTGGAATGGGAACGGCTTCTTCTAGAACCCCTTTGCGGGTTTTTATTTGTCTTAGTTTGGAGAACAACGGCATTCTGAAATCTGGCTACTTGATTCTTACTCAGATATGAACACACTATACATAAGACACGTCTAAGCACAACAATGAAAATCGAACATTCACTCATACCACGACATTTGAATGACACATTAAAACATTTCAGGAACGAACCACATTAATTGAGTACAATGACGTGTAACAGGACGTACCGCTAAACGGCACAGATACACCTTGTGCGGGTGCAAACTAGATATACTGCTAAACAGTATAGATACACTGCTAAACAGTGCAGACCAGGCTCGTGCACCCGAACCTGTCTTGACCGGCACAAACTAATGCGCACGTCAGGATGCGTCCCTAGCAACGGTACTCACCAGGAAGCACGGAAACAGAAGGCCTCGGAAACTCTGGACTGGACTGGACGCGGACTGGATTCGGACTCGGACTCGACGCAGATACTTCGGAACTTCGGACTCTGGTGGGCCTCGGTATACCACGGATCTTGCTCTCTCAACTAGGCTCGGGTTGGGATCCTCCGCACTCCTCACCGCCTCGTCTGGGTGTCGATCGCAGCCTCAGTCACCTCCGTTGGCCTGAGGGAGATACAGGAAATCCTGCGGATACGCGTAGTTGTCCGTCCGGCTGTGGCAGGGGGCTAGGCCTGCAACGCACCGCCGGCGCGTGGGGCGGGGGAGGGGTCCCTGTTCGGGCGCCAGAACTGTGGTAAAATCGATTACCTATACTTAATTTGCTATCAATAATCAATAAGAATAACTCAGAAAAATAAGAGGCAAAATCCGGGATATTGAGGTAAACTCAAAAGGGTTTTATTCCTGTAAAAGGAATTGGGTTATTGGCTCGAGCCAAGGTGGCATAACCATTCCATCACCACACAGGGTTCAGGAAGGGAAGACAGACAACATATTGTTTACAGAAACACATATATATAGTCAATGCATTACAATGTATGAGCATATAGTAGGCGTAACAGCTGGAAAAGTAGAGATAAAACATGGAAACGTCATTAAACGTCATTAAAAAGGCGGTATAATAGGCGTGCATGAAGGCGTACACTAGAAACGTCATTGATCATGAGGTCACAAAATGGGTGAATACATAAGAGAATCTTGCAATGTCAGCAGAAATATAAGGCAGAGATGCGCGCGCAGCAGCTTGACGTGTGTCTGACGTATAACCAGAAGGTGAAAGGACTTGACATTTAGCACTACAAGTGTAGACATAAGTGTAGACATAAGTCTGGGATGTCAGATCAACCTAATCCCAAATCGTATTCGGTATCGTATGTTTAAGGAACAGTAGTGTCTGGAAGGAAGGTCTCTCGGGCAGAGACTACTCTATACTGTCTGCATGTATGCGTCTACGTGTTGGCATGCGGGGTGAGGGGGCATGGGCCTACCATGGCAACGGAGTCTATGAATTACTTGCACGGAGACAGAAGAACCGGGCCCTCTGCTCCTGCAGCTGGGAGGATGTTTACTTGAACTACGAGACAGGAATGTGTTTTCGAGGAGTGGAGCAGATAATTTGAAGGTTGAAGACGGTCTTGGCAGGCAGAGGTTAGGCTATGCGCCGGAGCCGCGCAAGGAAGTAAGGTGGGGGCCACTGGCACAGAGGTGGCCTGGGCTGAGGCCCTCGGAGTCAGAAAGCAGGAGAGAACTCGAAAAAAAGCTCAATGGCATATTCTGGGCCTACTTCGCCAGAGCTGAAAAACGTGTAAAGTGTACCACAAAAAGACGGTGGCATGACATATATAGGAACTGAATATTCAATCCGTTCATGGCGGATCTGAAAGAGGACAAGTTAAAGATGGACGCAAATGTATTTGCGTCTTCGTAGCTGGCACAGGAGGGAAATAACATGCACTGCAAGCTAGTACATGGAGACGGTGGGGTACTCGCTGGGGAACACTACTTGATCAAAAATTATATTTCCTCACGTAGAAGGACACTCTGTACCCGTATTCCCCAGGTACGTGAATCATGTCACCTGCTTTGAATACGTCTGCGGCCCGTCTCACGTATGAGTGGCCCACGACCCACACCTCCTTCCTCACAGCCGGTGATGTGCGACCGCTGGCCTGGTGTTGGGTCGACTGCACAGTTCGCCCTGCCGCGTAGGCTTGCGCAACTGAAAACAAACAAAAGACAAGAAGCGTGAGTACATGATTACAGCTTCACAACATGTGCAATCGCACGTACCTCTTATAACAATTGGAGGACCAACGCCCCACTCGTTTCACCTGTTCTACATTAAGACCCCTGGCTGTAGCTTCAGTGGCAGCCCCTATTCGAAAGGAATGGGTCCCAAATTCGCCCGGGTCCAAGCCCGCTGCGGCGATGGCCATTGCAAGCACCCGCTGAAACTGAAACCTCGTCAGCGGGATGGCGTCTGCATGCCTCAACAATGTCCCCCCCCATGATGCCACCCTTCGTGCTAGGTAATCTTCTAAGCACTGTACCGGACACATGGATGACCCGGGGGTCCTGCGAATGATCGTGCAGTCCCCCCTCCCATCTTGGTCGGTCTTGGACCTGAGAAAGGAGACAATCATCGCATCGCCCCTGATCTGAACATGTTCCCTGCACAAGCCCCCCGCCACATCCTGTTTGTTCCTTGCAACCAGCTCACTTATTCTCATAGCCCCGTGAAATGCCAGCGTAAATGCAGTCCGAAACAAACAGGTCTCGAAAGGAGACGAGCATGTGTTAGGGAGTGTGGCCAGTAACTGGGACAACCTATCCAGACCTATCGGTCGTCTTACGTCTACTCTGCGACCCTCTAGGCGTTGCCACCCACGCAGCGCCTTTTGTACTGTAAAAGACGCTGTCGGGTCCTGGATGCCATGGGCCCTGGCAACAAAGGAAATGGCGGCACGATGCCTTTGGGCCGTAGCCACCGACTTCCCAGCCCTACGTAAGGACATCAGAAAATGTACTACCCACTCTTCCTGACCCCAAAGTCCCCCTCTCTCAGCCCCCAAAAAGGCTAAATAGGCCTGAAACGCCCCTTCATATGCCTTTCTTGTCCTGGGTGCTAGACTCTCTCCCACGAGGTGACGAAGTTCGGGGCACCGAGAGACCAGAGAGCTTCGGGGAAGGGTGCCGGCTCTGGGTCCGCTGAAGGAAGGAAACCCGAGAAAGCCTGCATGTGAAAACGAGACAGTGCATCAGCAGCCTGATTCATCACCCCTGGGACATGTTTTGCTCTGAATATCACGTTCAGTTGCATACACAGTAAGACAATTTCTTTGAGCAGCCTCAAAATCAATTTACAACGGGCTGCCTGACTATTGATGCATTCTACCACGGTCATATTGTCGGACCAGAACACGACAGCATGATCTCTGAACCCTTCTGGCCAGGTTCTCAGGGCCACCAGAATGGGAAATAGTTCAAGGAAAGCAATATTACTCGTCAGCCCCTTCTCGTGCCACCATAGGGGCCACCTTTGTGCAGACCATTTTGTGCCGAAGATGGCGCCAAAGCCTATGCTTCCTGCTGAATCTGTCCATAGCCCAAGCTCTTCGGAGGACACGGCTGGCTTGTTCCAGACGACTCGGCCATTGAAGTCCGCCAAAAATGCTAACCAAATCCGCATGTCCTGGCGGACCTCAGCCGATAACCTCGTGCGATGATGACCCTCCTTTAGGCCAACCATCGCTTGGGCAATTGAGCGGGAAAAGGGGCGAGCCATTGGGATCACCCTCAAGGCAAAGTTCAACTTTCCCACTAATTGTTGCAACTGATGCAGTGTAACCTTAGATGCATTTAAACATACTTGGAGGGCTGCCCTGAATTTCAACACTTTGCTAGCTGGTAAACGGAAACACCCCTCCCTTGAGTCCAACTCGATCCCCAAAAACTCGAGGCAAGTCGTGGGACCCATAGTTTTACCCGGTGCCAATGGCACGCCAAAATGACCCATCAACACACAGAATTCAGCTAAGGCCTGGGCACATTCGGGATTTCCGGCGGGGCCAAGGAACAAAAAGTCGTCAAGGTAGTGCATTACATTTCGGAAACCCGTTTTCTTAGTGAACACCCATTGCAGGAAAGTACTGAATTGCTCAAAATAAGCACATGATATAGAGCATCCCATTGGCATACACCTATCCATGTAAAATGACCCCTGGAACCCGAATCCCAGAAGACGCTGATCGTCTGGGTGTACCGGGAGCAACCGGAACGCTGACTCGATATCTGATTTCGCCATCAACGTCCCGGGCCCCAGGCGATTCAAGATGGCTACTGCCTCATCAAACGATGCGTATCGCACCGAACAAACTTCTGGATCAATTGCGTCGTTCACCGAAAGACCATGTGGAGCAGACAGATTATGGATCAAACGAAACTCACCTGGGTCCTTCTTGGGGACCACCCCTAACGGAGAACAGACAAAATCCGGTACCGGGGGTACACTAAACGGGCCGGCGACCCGTCCCCGGCTAACCTCTTTCTGAATTTTCTCTTGCACTACAGATGTATGTTGTAAAACGGAAAGTTGATTTTTGCACATCCCTACACCCTGAAAGTCCCCCACCGGGATGCGGAAACCATGTGTAAAACCGTTCCGCAGCACCCCAGCAGAAGTACGATCCGGGTATTCGCTGAGCCAGGGAATCATTGCCAAGGTATCAATCGGGGTTGGTAAAGGCGCCCCTCGGACTAGCTTAGACCTGTTTGGCGCCTCCCTTACCCCCATTCTCACTCGTTCTGGCTCTGCACGATGACTCAGGATGGGACGACCCACACGTACTACATTCGTGTTTGAATTTACACGATCCCGGAGGCCTGGTACATTTCCCTTTGTTGAAATTAAAGCAGAAACCCTTTCTCCCTGTATTGCCTGCGGGCCTCGACTGATCGTCGGTGCTCGTACTTGGTCGAAAGGGCGTCCCCACATTTTGGCGGGAGTAATCAACAACATTGCTCCCAACCAATGGCATTTTTAACATTCCTGATTCTTTCATTTTATCCCATGTTACAGAATCGTAACAATCCCAAGTCAAACTCTTGTTATGTTCCTTTTCTTTCCTGAACAGATTGTCATAACAAAACCAATGGTTACCTTGATACGCTGTCGAGTAACCCATAATTCGTGATTGATAAATGGGAACTCAGGAAGCAACTCGGGCCTACGTTCCCCCAAAATCGATGTAAAAATACCCCACGCATTGCCCCAGTTGCCAATATTCTCATTTACCTTAAAGGCGGCCATTTTTGCGCGCCAAACACTCGGATGCATTAGGTCCTTCTGACTTTTAACATGCTCCACCTCATAATGATCAACAAGCAAGGAGAAAATATTCACGTACTCCCCCGCCCAGATCTTTTCCTTTATAGCTAAAGGCACATGTTGTCCCAATCTCTCTCTACGAGAGGGTGCTGACTCGTCCCTTGCAATCGGCAATGGCCGCTTACCTGAACCGGACGCAGCTTCTGCCGCTTGCGGCTTGTCTATTCCCGCCAACGGCGCAGTCACTTTAGCTGCATCTCTCTTCTCACGAAGCCCTTTTATCAGCGCCTGTGCCTCGGCAGCCGTGGCGCCATCACTACTATCCCCCAACCATGCTGCTAGCTGTGCTGCCAGCTCGGGGGGCATGTCTTCCTTGGATGTCGGGGTGACGACAACGGGGATTGGATTCCCCTCCATCGGTACTGGGGTCGGCGCCTCGAGCGGGGCAGAGGGAACCGGGACGTCTCCACCGGCTGGAACCCTTCTCGGCCTCTTAGGTCTCCCTCCAGCCGGCGCAGGGCCCGAACCCTCCTCCCCGTCTCGCTCCGCCAACCGTTTCTTTATGTCGGACACCTCTTTGCAAAGGGCCCGCACCATCTGGTCGGTCGTCATTCTCTTTGCGCCTTTCTTGGGCATCTCTCCGACGAAGTATCTAGAAGACAAAGAAAAAGATCAAAACGCTCAAAATTGGCTCTTCGTTCTGTCCCGAGCTCACGGATAGCGAGGAGGTGCAGCTTCGGAGCACAAGAACAAGAGGACGTCTTCTGGTCTTGCGTCTCTTTTTATCCGTCTTCAGGGCGGGCGAGAACCCGCCCCTGCCTGCCCCTAGGGCGGGGCTGGCTACGTCGGTGTCTAGGCCAGCCCACTCTAGGGCGGGAAAAAGCGCGCCCCGGCTACGCCGCTTCGGGCATACCAGCCGAGACGCGCCTCCCGCCCAAAAATGGCTTCCCGGGGGGATCGAGGCACTCCGCCATACGTTCGGGGGGACCGAGTGGTCGCCCCTTTCCATTAAACCTTGAGATTTATGAATGGTCACTGCATATGCCAAACAAAGAGGAAACTGTTTTCTGCAGACATACACATCTTTTACAAGCAAAAAATGAGCTGCACCATGACTAACTTGTTGTACTTCAGCAATTTCATCCGATTTGATTTTCAAAAATTCAATGCCAGGTCTGTTTACATAATTAACAAAATCATTAATTTTACCCATTGCTCCATTTACTAAACCTTTTGACACATTCAAATTACGTCTCAAAATGACCCTACAATTTACACATGCATACAATTTTTTTTCTAAATCATCAGTTTTACTTATCGATTTCTCTAAAGAATCCAATATCCTCTTCAAGTTTTCACTCAAATTAATACTGATTTCTTCATGTTCTATTTTATCAATTGCTTCCAATTTTATAATTTCTTCATTTTCCAACTTTAACATTTCTTCATTGAATATAGAACATTCATGCAGTGTTGGCATTAAGCAGATTACATATTTGTTTTCTGCAATTCTCATGAATATTTTCTCTGGGACAATATTTGCATTTGGAAACAAATTGGAATGTAATCGTGTCTGTAAAGCTTGTTTACCATGTTCGGTCAATTTTCCAATTCTTATATCTTGAAGAATAGTTCCATAATCAACATCATTTGCTTGTCGCATATTTGTAGTAAGTTCCTTATACTGAAAATATGACCAAATGTTTACATTGCCAATGCTCCCCAAAGACTTTCTAGTATCTTCATGCACCAGTGTTTTAAACACTGGCTGTCCTTTTACAGGAGTATGTTGTAGAATATCTCCAAAAACTATGACGTGTTTTCCTCCGAATAATACGTCATACTCTATTTTAGGAATTTGCTGATTTCTTAAATGCACAAAGGTAAGCATTAAGTTTGAGACCATGCTTACCTCATCAATAATGAGAAGATTCATTTTCTTCAACACTCTTGAAACTTCATAGGAAGCTTCTCCAGATAGCTTGTGGTATTGTAATTTGTTGTCATGCTCTGCTGGTAGCATTAATAAGTGATGTAAAGTAATTCCTTCAATATTGTGTACCGCCAACCCAGTTGGAGCAGTGACAACACAAGACAAATGCGAGTCAGTTCTTTTCTGTAGAAAACCTGTGATTACTACAATTAAAAAACTTTTTCCTGTTCCAGCTTGTCCACTCACATACATACGGATAGGTTCAAATGATGAGCAGGAGCACTCTTTCTTCTCATGAAGAAATCCATGGTCAATCTGTTCCTTCACTTACTCATATATTTCTTTCTGCTCAGGATTTAGTTGTTCTTCCAAGTTTCCTAAGTTTGTTAGATGTTCTTGACCTTGATACATTACTGTTTCCACCTCTTCCATAGCAGTTGCTGCTTCATTTAGAACAATTGGTTCTCTCAGTGGGTCCTGCCTTAACGGAGCAGAAGTTTGACTGTCTTGAGAACTGTCTTTAGCAATCTCAGCTGCAATTGTAGCTTCGTGCTCAATTTCGTCATTCAACATTTTGACATAATTAGCAAAAACAGGACATTCTATAGTATTTTTAGTAGCATTTTAGGAATCTTCATAGCTGTCAAAATCTCCAAATAATTCCAATTCTGAACGCCATGGCTTGAAAAGTTGCAAAAGAGCTAAATAGTAAAATTCCCTTTTGTCAGGTGTTTCGCAACTCAGTTTACGGTGATTAATCAAATGTCATTTTCTTTGTTTCAATAGACATCCTTCAGAACCAATGTTTTCGGTAATATTCTGTTTAAAAATATAGTTTTGCATCACTTCATAGAGACAAATGTTCTCAAGATGATGACTTCTATTTGGATGATATGTATCCAACATATTTATTTTCACAATATCAGTACTTTCTGGCTCTTTTTCAGCTAAATATTAAATTTCTTGTACAGATTTAAGAACTCGGTTTCGTGCTGCAGCAAGACCCAGACTCACCCAAATGATTCTTCTAGATTTGGAGTATAGACTTGCAGATGATAAGCAATCTGAGCATTCATACTCTCCAATTTCTCGATGAGATAACATCTTCAAACTGTAGCTGTATAATTTCTTACTTAGACTCTTCTCATGGGAAATCTCTTCCCACATTTCCTTCAATTCCGTCTTTTCTGACTATGTTATGTACAATGTCGCATATCGAGTAACAGCAATGGAATTGTCTGCAACATATTGAATATCCATATTAGCATTCCACATAGACAACATGACTGGGTTGTAGTCATTTATGTATTTTGACTCTCCATTTCCTCCTAAATTGTAGGTATTTTTTTGAGACTTTCTTGTGATATTATGTCGCAAAGATGACATACAACTGTTCACTCTTTCTTTTGATATTACAGGTCGAGGAAATAAAAACGGCATTTTCTGTAGAATTTGTCCTTAGATATGTACTTTCGGCCACAGTATTTACCACAACGATGGCTTTGAAATCGTAAGACTTGTTGTCTTAAGTCCTTATCTTGTGTACTTTTGGGTACTTCACAAGTAGCATATTCTTCAATAAAAGACAACACAGTATCATCTGAGTCTGTTCCAAATTTGGGAGCATCTTTGATCCATAATAGCATATGTATGAGAGGAGCACCTCTCGCTTGATACTCCTTTCTCCAAAAGAGATCCAGAACCTCTCCAAGAGGAGGATTTTTTTATTGGTGATAAAAGACATTATAGCTTCGAATCTATGATTGAAATACCTGCATACATTAACAGGATCCAAAGAGCACAATTCTCCAGGTGTCTTGTATTCGATATTTGGTATATTTGGATTTGCCTCTTGAAGAAATTGAAGTAAATCATCACAAGCATATTCAGCACTGCTTACAGTAAGGAACCATGTAGGAGTTCCTACGTTCCTTAGCATACATTTAAGTTCTCCATGACGACGGTACCAGTACTCAATAGTACCAGGCTGACATGGCATCAGATTAATCAGCTGAGTTTCCAAAACATTATCTTTCTGCTGCACTTTATCTATCAATTCCTTTGGTGAAACATTTTGCAGATGTACACCTGTTTTCAATACGTGGTTCACTGCATAAGAAAGTCCGGACAAATCACTCTCAAACAAAAGATGAAACAAATATGCAATACATTGTCGAAATCTTGCATCTTCTGCATATAATCTTGACGTCCGGTATTCAGATGCAGGAATCTGCACAGGCTGTTCATCATATCGTCCTCCTTTTCCTGTAGGAAACAACTGAGGGAAAGAATGAGCTTCCAAGCTTTTTTTCCATACACTAATGGGACTTCCTTTTGCTTCTTTCATTTGAAATACCTCTATAACATTCCCCATCATTTCTTTGGAATGCAATGGATGAACACTGTAATGTTCGTAGATTTCTTAAGTTCTGGACACATGCACTTTTTCAATTTATCCAGATGGCAAGTCAGTATCTTCTTATACAGTTATTTCTTCTTCTCCCACATACACATTTTTGTAATATTGATTATTTTTTACCAGATACAACGTTGCCTTTTTCACTTTCCTAACACCCACTAATTCTTGCCAGATTTTCTTACTCTTAGTAGGAACGCCATTAACAAGAATAACTAAAGGTTCATCCTCTACATTTTCTAGACAAATAGATTCAATATTTTTCTTTGAATCTATAGGCAAATATACAACTCTTCCCTTTAATCCTCTTTGTAAATCAGAAGGAGTCAATTTTCCTGTCTTAGGCTCCATAAGAACAATAGCCTAAAATGGATGCACACATTGAATAAGAATAGACTCATAGGTATTTAAATCTATCAGTTCAGAAGTAATATTTACCAACTCAAGATTATCATGCAGAGCTCTAGCATGCATTTTGTTCTCTTCTAATTTGCTATAACAATAATTACAAATACGCTGATCAGAACCCAAATCAAAACAATTCTCTACCAACAAATAACTTGCAAAATCCTTCCACTCATTATTATTTTCCTTTTCACTTTTTAAATACAGATCAACAGTCCTGGTCTGATTTTTATAATGAATTCATCGACAACAGATACAAGAATAATTTGGCCTTTCACCTGAAATCACCTTAAACTGTATAATTTCTTGCTCAAAATGTTCTACACTGCACTGTCCTACATTCTCTTCCACATGTTCTTCTATTAATCTCTCACTTTCTGCACTGTCTTCCTGAGGACCAAAGTAACTAATCTCAATTTCATCACAAACATTTGTTACATCTGATACAGATCCATGCAATAGAGCACTGTTCAACTTTTTTAACATTAGTGCTGGACTTTTCGCATAATACAAGGTTCTGACTAATTTCCTCATCTGAGTATAATGAACAGCTAACATCCTAAATGGTGGAAAACACTTCGACATCCTTTTTCAGAAACACAAGGCAGAGAATGACCTTGCAAATCAGTATTTTCTCTCACTGTGCAAGGGTCTAGTCCTTGTAACATCTTTTGTTTAACACTTTTCTTGGTATAATTACGTAAGAAATTGCGTAAAGAATCAATAGATTCTTGCCGCACACTGCAAATACAAGTACAATTCCAAGTGTACACTGGAGCTTTAGGACGTCTCCCTAAAACTTCATCAGCTAACACCTCTTTTGCATTTCCAGGAACAATTTTCTCTTTCTCAATAGGACAACCATTTCTAACCTCATAAGCACGACCACTGGTGTCAACTGCATGCAACAAATAATTACTCTGAAGATAACTTTCCTCATTAAAAAAAGGCTCAGAACTTGAACTATGTTTCCATTCACCCAATAAAACCTCACAAAACTTACTTCTGTTAATTAATCTTCTCCAATTACTTTTGGACTTCATTAAATGGATTCGCCTATCTAGTGATCTAACGCTATTGATTACTAAAATAAAGAGTTTTCTTTTTAATTCCAAAGCTTTCTCAAATACATTTTTATATCTTTCTTCTTCTTATAAAATACTGTTTTTTTCTTATATACCTTATATTCTTTCATTAAATTTGATACCAATCTATTATAAAACATTTTTTTCCTAATTTCCATGGCTTGCTTTTTTCTCCTTGTACTATACAAAGTTTTGTCTGCACTTGATATTCCATTATTCTTTTCTTTATTAGTAGTTTTTTTTCGTTGCTGATACACTAAAGGCATTTTTCTGTTTCTGAACACTACTCTTAGTGTTCAGTATTTTCCTCAAAAAAGTGCTCCTGCTCTTACCAGGACTTTTTTTCAGTTTGTTTAGACATCGCTCTTCATGTAAATCTTCTTGGTGAGTTCTGTTCAAATACACACTTTTCTATTGTTGCTTTCTCTTTTGGTCCTTTGTTGGCATGATTTTTAGTATCGATAAACACAACCTATAATAAAAAATATATATAAAATTACAAAAAAAATAAATCAAATATTCTATTATATTACTTACAAGAACAGAGGGAGGACTATGAGGACAAGCCTCGGAATATAAAAATAGGAGGACTTACAGCAAAAGAACAGGGAGTATGAAGCAAGGAAAATGTATTAAAAAATGAAAGTATAAATAGACAGTACAATATAACGGAATATAGAAAAAGCCGCGGCCCGTAGAGAGAGTTGCGATGGGGCATGCAGGTGGGGCGGAGGAGGGGCAGAGTGAGGAGTGATAAACAATGGAATCTGGGGGCATATTACCAACAAGTAGCGATATTTATTGCGAAATAGGGTTGGCGTCGATTTTTTTATTGTACGCGGAGAAAACATGCTATTAGCATCATTTTTCTCCATTGTGCTAAAATATCCAGCGATAGCGGCAAAATCCGTGAATATCGTTGAGTATACAGCGATATTCTCGCATTAGAGACGAAATGGTCTTAGCCATGTTTTCCACCTCCCATTGGATAACATGGCTAAGAACAGGTCTGGGCAGGTGTTAGTATTTGGAGATATTCGCGCTTAGCCCAAATATTTCCAATGCTACGCCTGTCTTGCTAATAGGCGATAGCGACGTGAGCCACGGCTTTTAGACGCTAACTGGTTGGGTACGCCATCCTTGCACGTCAATAGCGATAAAAATCTAAAAGCTGTCGCTAACATCAGTTAGCGACAGGTTGCTAATAGGGCGATAGAATTATTGCCGTTTAGCGGCCGAAAACAGACGCTAAATCGGTGATAATTGGCTATCGCCCCCCTTGGTAATATGCCCCTTGGATCATTGCAGGTAAGTAAACAATTAAATTAATTAAATTCATTTCGGGACATATTATCAACAAAAGGCGATAGATTATTGCCGTTTTTATCGGCAGGAAAATGCTGATAAAGCGACGAAAATTAGCTAATATTCAGCCCATTTCCACCATTTTATCCGCAGTTTCCTGTCCATAAAACATCGATAATTTTAACACTGGTCCTTAATATTATGCCCGTCAGTGCCATATTATCATTTAGGGCGATACATTTTTGTTGCTTTTACGGGCAGGACAGTGCCACTAAAGCTGCGATAATGGTCTCGATAATATATCCTTGTGAATTTCCATGGAAGTCCAGGTTAACACCATAACCTGGGTTTCTATTGGAATTCACAAGGATATATTATCGAGACCATTAACACTGATTTACCTGCTGTTTCCTGTCGATAAAAGCAGCGATAATGTATCGTCCTTTATTGATAATATGGCCCATAATCCCATAATGTACAGAGGCACAAAATGATATTAAAGCAAAAAACATAACAGCATGCATTATAGCAAAACACATTTACTACTATAAAACGTTTAACAACGGATGAATATAGAAGCATATTATCAATACTGCCGATAAAGTGGCGATAATTGTATCGCCGAGTCTTAATAATATACCCCATAATTCGTTAATGTACAAAGATACTCATCACACACGCACTCCCATACAACTTTTCAACTCACCTTTCAAATTGAATTCTAGATTAACAAGAATGCCACTTACACAGTGGATATTCTTCTACAAAATCTCTAGAGTACCTTGTTTGTAGCACAACGGTCAAATTGAACATTTTCCCTCTCATTTTACGCATACATACATGTAAATAAACAATTAAAATCCTGTTCACATTAATTCAAAAGAAAACACACATTTCTATTGGTTCAACATTCCAAAGCTTTCGAACTTTCAACCCTTCCCCCATTCTAGAATCTGCCAGTTAGCATAGAAACACCTCAGGGAACACCTAACTCAGCACACAGGTGAAAAGTTCATCATACATTGTTGCAAATTAAAACAGCAAGTCTGCTTGACTGGAGAATATACCAGCTTATCTGATGTAACTTTTTTTATCACTTTTTCTTAACCAATAAAAATACGTCTTGTAAAAAACAGAAACATCGAACCTAGTTTTTGGTAAACACCAATCGATTTTTTTCTTTTTTTGAAAACTGCATGTTGTCCACCATTTTAGAAAAATCTTACTTTTGAAACTAGCATTTCATTTACAGACGCCATCAGAGTGCATCCAGACCTCTCTTCAAAATGCTTACAGTGTGGCTTGTGGGTCACAGCTATATTTTCTGGAGTCAAAGGTACGCACAACAGAAAAAATTAACAAGGACCTAGGTTTACCAAATGTAGACATTAAATGGATTGGACAGAGAGGATTAAAGTTGTACCAATTTATGCCATTGGTGGAATCCTTTATGCATCTCCAACACCCTGACCTCATAATAGTGCACTGTGGTGGCAATGGCCTAGGCACTTTGACTGGGGTAGCTCTGGAAATGCTCATGAAGGACACCTTTGCCCAATTGATGACACTGTTCCCGAAAACTGCCCATATATATTCTAATATATGCCAAAGGCAGAGATGGAAGCGGTCCAGCCACTATTGTCCACAGTTTGAAAAAGCTAGGAAACATGTGAATAAATATGTTTCTACCTTTTTCTGAGACTACCGAATGGGGTCCTACTACAACAATATTCTGCTTTTCAATATGCATGGCATCTATAGGAGAGATGGTGTACATTTTACAGATGAGGGGAACAGAGTGTTCCTCATAAACTTAAGACTCTGCATTGGTACTTACTTGTAGGTACTAAACTCTCGCAATAAACACAACAGCTCTTTTCAGAGCCACACAACACATAAACAAATACACTTCATAAATATCTAAAATTATTTTTAGTTTCCTTGCTTTCGTACGCCTACGTGACGACTTTCAACATTACAGCTGTACGTCGTCCATACGTGGTTGGTTCGCGTACAATACATCTACCGCCCCCTGAGCAACACTATAGGTTCAGAATGTTTCTATCGTGCCTCCTTTCCTTATTTGTCAACTTTGTTTAACTGTTTCCTTGTGACTCTGCTGCAGTGACAAATAAGATGGCTTGCAACACTTCCTGGTTTGGAGTATTGACAGGCAATCAGAATGCAGCTCCTGCTCGTAATTGTACATATTTCTGTACGCGTACGCTGCGATTTTTAAAAAAAAAAAAGAAAATAGAGCCTAATCATGCATGTACAACCTCCTAACCACGCGTGATCGTCACCACGAAGCCATTAGCATGCATTTCAGGTCATGTTATCAACAAAACGAGATGGATTATCTCTGCTTTATTGGCACTTTCCTGCTGATAAAAGCGGGTATAATGTGTCGCCTTTTGTTGATATAGCGTTTTGTTGATAATATGGCCAGAAATTTGTTTTATTAATGTAATTGTTTAGTTACCTGCAATTATGCAGATTCCGTTGTTTATCACCCCTCTCCCTGCCCCTCCCACACCCGTCCTGCCTAGCCCATCGCAAGTCCCTGCATGGGCCGCGGCTGAAAGACCCTGTTGCGATCTAGTCATTTACCACAGAGTTGTGGGGAATCATTGGTGAGGCGCATACTCACTAACGAGTGCCCACTTCACCAAAGACGTTTCAGAGTTCAGACCCATTTTCAGTTGCTCTTTAGACATTCGTGAAGAGAAAATTGAAATATTTCTGTGAGACTTAAAGAACGTTGTTTGACAAGTTAGTGAGTAAGTAAACTTACCTGACATTATAGACAATATTGAATGTACTCAGTCGATGTATTTTAAAAGAAGAAACGATAAAGTTCATGTTAAGCAAGGTCTTAAGGGAAAAGAACACATTGAGTTAGGGATAGTAGAAAGACTTTTGAATTAAGAAGGAACATTAATGAAAAACAAAAGATATTGAATGATTGACAGAATAGATAACTAGCAACTGCATAAAGAGAAGTTAGTAGAAGAACACAAGGAAATTAATAATATGAAAATTAGACAATAAACTGAGAGGCTTAGGTTAATGAATGTTACGTAATTATAGGTTAAAAGCAGTGAGAAAGAAAAATAAAGAACCGTGAGCTACAAGGTTGCAGATAAATACTAGAGGAGAGGCTAATTCGAAATTGGAAGGGGTAGGTAATTAGAAGAGTTAGACTGAGTTATAGATAAGGAATAGAGATAGAGTAAACACATGATTTAAAAAGTAGTGTGATAATGATGTCTAAATATACACAGATACACAGTGTTGTTCAGGACAATGAATAGTATCTTTTCCATAATAGTAAAACACATTTACTGTTTTGGAAAGGGTAAGGTGAATAAACATATTCTAAATTTTTTAGTAGTGTATTTTACTATAACAGCCAGATCCTTTTCCTATAGTCATAAGGAGTGACTGCTTTCAACATTTAAGAAAAGCTAAGAACAGGATATCATTAAAAGTAATTATAGTTGTATAATTTTGCAAAGGACTAAAACTCTACTAATGTAATGTTATTAGATAATGGTATTTATATAGTATTTTTTGTAGGCCAAAATAGGTAAAAACTGTAGTTTTGTATTATATATTACGAAAAGTGATAACATTATCTGCTTATATTTTTATACACAGAGCAAGAACATAAAGGAACAACTATGGAAAGAGAACAGCCTCATACTCAGGAGATTTTGGATATTACCTTGAGTGTAATTGAAGAACTAATCATATCTGTCACAGGCAATGTGAATGAAGAAGGGGAAATTAGTGCTGCAGACACGAATTTTAATTTTGAAGACGAAAGCTTTGATGCAGATTTTATTGAAGTTTTAAATTATGTTCAAATTTTAGAACACATTAAATCAGAACCTGCGGATGAAGAAATTGATCTGAATGACATATCTGATGAAGTTACATTGGAATGTCTGTTAAATTATGAGATGTTACAAGAATACATTTATTGTTGAAAAATAATAAAGGTTTGAGCACTATCTACTAATGCATTTATTGTACTAAAAGTGAAGCAGTTATGGATTCAGTTATATATTCTTAAAATGTTTGTATTGTTTTAAAATATGTAAAGTGGGTGTGAGGGTATCGATTTCTTTAAAATCCGTATGGAGTATACATGCTGTCTTGTATGCAGGTGCAAACTTGTGTTTTATGCCTTCAATTCCACAGTCTGTATCCTTAGACTTCCACCAAACACCCTGCCACTGCTATTTTAGTGTTGTAGTGAGCCACTCAGCAGTATGTTCTTTTTAATTGTACGGTGGTAAAACTGAAGCTGTAATAAATTTAGTGACAAACTTTCTTTGCAGAAGTGTAATGAGCCAGTCATTATCTAGATAGTCATGGATTAAAAGAGAACTTAGTGCATAGGCTGTTTAAAACTTCTATGGACTGTGGATGCACTGTTCTATGCAGCAGCAAACTCATGTTTTATACGTTCAATTCCTCAATGTGTATCGTTATACTTCCAGCAAACATTCTCACACTAGTTTTTCAATATTGTAGTGAGCCATTCAGCAGTATGTGTGTATCTGTATACTGTGGTAAAACTGAGGCTGTTATAAATTCAATCATGTTCTTTCCATGCAGAACTGTAATCATCCAGTCACTACCTAAGTAGTCATGCATTAAAATAGGCCTTAGGGCATAGACTGCTTCAAACCCTTATAGACGATGTATGCAGTCTTCTAGGTACTGGCAAATTTGTCTTTTATACGTTCAATTTACCAGTTTGTATGCTTACACTTCCACCAAACACTCCATCACTGTTGTTTACAATCCCCTTGTGCCTCTTTTACACAGCCGTTGCGTCCCTTTTGTGACACAATGGTGGTGCAAAAGATGTGCCATGGTGTGTACTATTAAGAATGTGACGCATCTGGAGGGTGTATTACATTGTAAAGCGCTGCGCCAGAAGAGGCTATCTTGTGCAGAAGGGGGTGCATCAAGGCCTCCTAAAAGTGACTGAGTGAAATGTATAACATTTTATTCAGTGACTTTTGAGCTTATGCTGCGTCGAAACCTTGCACGTGCTTGAAGCAGGTGTAAGGATTGTTACAGCATTGTGAGCATAGGGCCCCATGAGAATTGCTGGAGCTGTGTTATACTTTCAACCGACGTCAAGCAATAAGTCATCAAAAAACAACTTTGCAATTTAGTTTTGTTTTTATTTTACACTAAGAATATGAAATATAATCTAAAAAAAACATAGGTTTCACACACGTTATAGTTAGGAATTAGCATTTAAAAAACCTTGCAAATTCATTGAAAAAACCATAGGTTTCACACTTATAGTTAGCTGAACATTTCTCTCATACTAACCTTTGAAATTCCTCCGTTATAGCTAACTATAACTTGCGCGCCCACAATGCACTGTTGATGACGTCACATATTACATCACTCATGACATGGTCATAGACATCACTCATTAGATCACTGATGACATCTCAAATGACATCCCTGATGACATCACTGATGACATCATTCTTGTGTCATTCCTGCTCTTACTGTAATATAACCTTTGATACACACGATCAAAAATAGAAATTAAAAATTTTCTAAAAAATAGATACCAATTCCAGTTAGAACAACCTAATTAGTAATCCCAAAATGTACATACACATCCACTTATTCACCAACAGTTCTATATAGTCACTCATACATGTTCTGACTCATCATATGTACTCATACACCTATATATCCTGTAATACACCGACAATCATCCATAGAGTTACTCACACACATACTCACACATGCAAATAAACTATCAAATATCCATTTACTTGCATATACAGCTATACACCCACCACTACACTAACTTCTACAGAATCGTAGACATACTTACTCTCTTAAACAATCACTTATAGAAACACATACTTATTTATACTGTAAGTCTTAGAATCTGTCGCTCTCAGATATACTCACTTATATACATCAATACTCACATATACTAGTTTAAAACATATGTAGTTACTCATAAAGATACTTTTGAGACAGTCATTTACTCACTAACACACCCATACACGCACTCATCCACCAATACAGTCCTGCACACATGCTGTCTTCAAAACACATACAAACAGTGAGTCAGTCATTCATGCATCTGTGCGCTAAGTAATACTCCCCACCGAAACATTCAAACACTCATTTTGGTACTCAAAAAACCAATTAATAACCCATATACACACTCATGTAGCTATTTACCAACCTATGCAGCCACTTATATGCAAAGTGAGACACTGATACAGATATTTAAATATTTAAAGATTACTCACTAGTACACCTATTCACTGAGATATACTTAATAAGTCAGTTATTCAATCAATTTTACAAAAATAAACATCCATTTAGACACTTATTTACCCATTTATTCTTCCATCGACCTTTAGAAATACATATATAAAAAAAATGTAGTTTTCAGAAAGATACACATTCACTGGATAATGTCATCAGGGATGTCATTTGAGATGTCATCAGTGATGTCATGAGTGATGTCACTGACCATGTCATGAGTGATATAATATGTGACGTCATTAGCAGTGCATTGCGGACGTGCAAGTTATAGTTAGCTGAGCTAACTATAACGGAGGAATTGCAAAGGTTTTGTATGAGAGAAATGTTCAGCTAACTATAACATGTGAAACCTATGTTTTTTTCAATGAATATATATATATATATATATATATGGAATACGTTGTCACCACCAACTGTTTTCCCGCACAGAAAAATGATGATGAGCAGACCCAAGGATTCTGGTGCAAACTTTAAAGTGCTTTTATTGTGCCCAGCATGTCCGCCATACCGCTTTTCGCTTCCCTGTGAAGCTTGATCACATGACATGTTGTGAGTGATCAGGACTGCTATTTAAAGTGCGAGTGCATTAAAGTGAATCTCGTTCAGTGCATTACAGGCATAGACATAGAAACAATACAACAATAATAGGTAGCTACTGGTGATACATGAATCTTGAAATCCATGGGGCAAATAATCATTAAATATTAAAAACCAAGGTTCACTTTTATAAAAAAAAAATCATTTTTGATTAAAATATCTAAAGTACCTTAATAGGATTTTTATAATAAATACAGCCCATTCAGTAGATAATTTCTGCATAATGCAAAATAATTACTGTATATTGCTACATCTGATAGTAGTTCAAGTCAATGCCATTCAAAATAATATAGCCCAAGTGGGCAGAAATAAAGTGCATTGTTATTCAACTCTGTTGTAAACATTTCAATACAGCCAGTCCTGAATGATTATATGTGCAAAGTAGTATACCCAATGTGCAAAAAACAAGTGCAAATATAGAGCATAACATTTTTATTTAATCTCATTTACAATTTATACCTAGTAAAACCAAGAAAGGAAAAGAGGCAAATTGCTAAATTTTCATACCAGCACAGTTAAGTTCCTATATCCTATACAAGAGATTGAAGCATGTAGGCCTTCCAGAAGGTGAGATCTAAAGACATGTATAAAGATCCTCACTGCCTAGCACCTGGATAAGCCTGATCCTTGCTAGAAATAGCCCTAATGTGCTGGAGTATCCGTTTGTTGTCGGGTAACCTGGTACTACCAAAATACCTCAACCCACAAGGACACTCAAGTACATAGACTCCATGATCAGTTCTGCAGGTCAATGTTTTAGTAATTTCAATTGGTTTTTGTTTGAACGGGCTACTGTAACAGGTCTTGTTGCATCCGTAGCGACAGGCTTTACATTGGGGACACTTCTTAAAACCTTTACTAAGAGACATCCATGTGCTGGAAATGGGAGGTTCTAAGCTGTCATTAACCAATGCCCTAGCCATTGAGGGTGACTTTCTAAGGGGAGCACTTGTTTATCTGCTACACTTTGACCAATAACGGGATCCCCCTTAATCAGGTTCCAGTTTTTTATTGAAGATTTTCCTTAAATCAGAATGTTGTCTGCTGTAAGATAGAATTACACGTGACTAAGTACCAAATTCAATAGATGTATTGGATCTATCTTTGACTTTGGGAATAAATGCTTCTTGCCTAGTCATATTCTGAGTGCGATTAATAGTAGACTCAAGAATTTCATGGGAGTAGCCCCTGGCTAGGAACCAAATCCTACTGGCCTCCTGTGCAGCCCCACATTTGACATCAGAACTGCATATCATCCTGATGTGCAGCATCTCCCCGTAGGGGATGCTGCAGATAAGGTGGTGCGGATGATGACTCGCTGCATGCAGAACAGTGTTCCCAGTGTTTGGATTTTCTGTACAATTTTGTAGCCAAGGTGTTATTCTCTACATAAATCTCCACATCAAGAAAGCATATGGAAGTAGTATCTATATTAGACGTGAATTTTAAATTCAGATTGTTGCTCATTCACGAATGCCCTGGCACTATCTTCCGAACCCCTCCAAACAGAAAAAAATCATCTATGTACCAAAGGTACAATAATATGTTGTGTTCTGCAGTCTCTCTGAGTTGGCCCATGAGGACCTGTTCCTCTCACAGCCCCATGTGTAAACATGCGTAACTGGGGAGAAACAGGCCCCCATGGCAACTCCCCTGATCTGTTGATATATTTGATTGTTGAAGAGGAAAAGATTCTGCTCTAAGCACATCTGCACCATGGTAAGTAACATTTTGTTATGTGCTGAGAAATTCATTGTTCATTTGTTAAGTGTTCAAAGGCTTTCAATCCATCGTAGTGCCTTATCGATGTATATAGGGCAGATACATCCAAAGTCATTAAAAACTTATCAGGGCCCCAAGTCACATGATCTATTTTACGTAAAAATTCAGAAGTGTCCTGCACATAGGAAAATAATCCTTTAACCCAGTCCTGTAAAAAATAGTCAATGTATCTGGATGTAATCTCCATTGAACTATTGATGGCTGATATAATCGTTCTACCGGGGGGTTTCTCTGTACTTTTGTGTATTTTTGGGATCAAATAAAAAGTGGGGATAACTGGATGTTCTTTTTTCAAGAAGCGAAATTCTTCTTCGGAAATCAAAACCCTACTTCTACAAGCCTGGAGCTTTGAATACTGATCAATCCACGTGGCCTTAACTGTCGGAATGTTGCTCTTTCTGTAGCAAGATGAATCCCCCAATTGTAGCTCAGCTTCCTCCAGGTACAATTGACTGTGCCACAGGACAATATTTCCACCTGTGTCCGCTTGTCCGACAATGATGTTGTAGTCAGACTCCAGCTTGCCAATTAGTTGTGTGTAACACCAATTTTGTTTACTGATGGCAAATCGCTTTTTATTGGTGGCAACGTATAGCTTCTTTAGGTCCTGAATGACCATATCCTGATAGACATCCGAATTTTCATGTACCATGACAGGCTGAAAAACTGACTTTGATTTAAAAGGGGTCATACATTTGCTCATATCGTCAGCAAGTGAAATTTCCGCCACTTTGATAATCGCCCCCTGTTTATTTTGTAAAGACCATATATCCTCAAATGTCTCTCGGTCCCCAGCAGTGAGAATAGAAGAACTCATGATGACTCCAGAGTTTGCCTTCATTTTTGGTTGTAGACAATGGAATTTACTTAGTTTGAGTTTTCTGATAAACCTGTAAGTGTCCATTCTAGTGTCAGCATAATTGAAGTTGCAAGGAGGACAAGAGGACAGTCCTAATCCTAGGACCAATTCCTCTCCTGGGGTCAACTTCAAATCTGTGAGGTTGATTACTGCGTTGGGGTTTTTTCCGGACTGTGTTTCGGTTTTGGAATCGATTCCAACAGCCCCTTGCCACCTTTTTTCCTCCAATTCCACTCTCTTTTGTTACATCTACGTCTCTGGCCGACCTTGTAGTTTGCTCTTTGATTTTGTTTCCAGCCGCTACTCGGGGTCGTAGTGTGTCCTGCCGGTCCTGGCATAAACAATTCACTTCTTGCGCCAGAGAAACCTTGGTAAACCCCCAAAACTCATATTAGAAGGAGGACAAACATGACAACACCTATGGATTCGTCTTACAGCCATTCTTCTGATGGAGAATTCATTGCAGAAGCACCTTGGAGGAAGAAAAAAGAGGCACTTATATGGAAGTTTTTTTACTTTCCGTGAAGGGAAAAAAAGGTTAATGCTCCACATGTCACCTGTAAAATTTGCCAAACAACACTTTCAGGGGCAATCCTGCAAAGAAATACTCATTTGGCACTGCGAGTATGAAGCGGCATGTGAAGAACTTGCACCCCAACAATTTTGCGAGAGCTGAAGCAAGGTGGTTGCAAGAGGATCCACCTGCTGCTGTAGCAAGTACATCAAGTGCAAATTGGAAAGAGGGGACCCCTACAACCTAGTGGCTTGCTAATCGTAGGGAATGTACTGACATGAGTTGGGAAGGAAAAAGTAGCAAACCAGTTGATAATCTTAGTGCCCTTGTTACAACCTCAGTTTTACATAATCATTACATTGACAATAATAATTCGCTTAGACAGTAATGTATGCAAAATATATGATTATTTTATTTTTCTTATTGTTTGTTTCATTTTTATATCTTTTTTTCCATATCATATAACAGAGTTTTGTGTTTCTATTTTTTTTAAAAAAAAAATTTGGTTTCACTTAATTTATAGAGTAACCATTATAGTTCATACCAGTGACAATAAATAACATACAATACCTATTGTGAAAAAGACATACAACAATACACAGTTAAATACAAAAAAAGTGTGTTGTACGATATGTTCGGTCGATGGAGAATTATATGAAGGCAAAATGCGGTAGAATAGAACACAACGCGTTTCGGCCTGAGGCCTTCATCAGGTGACCGTCATTTCGTTTTTTACACACAGACAAGTGTATAACAAGTTCTTTACTTAGGTATCCTGTGCAGTAGGTTCCAGTTATTTCTTAGAACGGAGGTTCTGATGTTTTTAATAATGAAGAGGTTTGAGCAGGAAATATATTGCGCTGATATTGGTTGATTCCACTTCTTATTTCTAGTCTGGAGTACTCGTAGAGTATATTATTTTAGTTGAGTAGAGATTCGCAGGCACAACATATTTCACTCGAAGTTCGTTCCACAGTTATGGTCTTAACAATGATTGTGTAGAAGAAAGGATATTTTTCTAATGGTTATGCCATCATTCTTTATATTTTCACACATACCATTCCTTATTGTGACTTGTTGAGAGGATTGGTTTCACTAGGTGGCCTCTTCCAGATTTTACTATTTGGTAACTGTGAGCGTTTCTTCGTGTTCAGAGGGGTCTTCTGGTGTGCCTTCCAGACGTGCCGGCGGAGTACATCAAGTGCTCCATCACCTGTGGGAAGCAGTCCACACCCATAGATCGAACCTGATTTTGGTGAACTAAAATTCCATTCGCATTTATTGTGATGAACTTTTATGTTACGGGGAACAGTCTATCGACATGATAAAACACAGGAAGCGGGAGCATTGCTTTCCTCGTCATTACTTTTTTTTTCTTTCACATTCCATTTTGTCCCTGTTGGACACTTTTTGTGGTCCAATTCCATTTTTTTGTTTAAAAAAAAAAACTTGTTAAAAAAAAAGTACAAAACTAAAAAGACAAAAAAAACTGGTCTTGTCAGAACTACCTCCACTGGTCAAAGAAAGAGTTACATTTTTATGATAGTGTGTAAAACTTTGTCTGAATGAATGTGTAGTGCTTAAAAGAATGAATGAACACATTAGTAGTGTATGGTGAATGTGAAAGTGCAGAACTATAAGAAAGTGCTACAGCATAAATCTATAAGGTGTTTACATATAGTATATTGTAGAACGTCCGAAGCACTTGAATATAACTTATGCACATAAATATGTTACAAGTCTAGGCTTCAATTTGCACTGCTGGTGAAACTCCCTGGGTAATTTGTATGTGTTAGGGACGGAGTTACTGTGCTTCTTTTAAACAGCTGTTGCGTGACTTTTGTGATGCAGCGCTGGTGCAAAAGATGTGCCACGGTGTGTAGTATTTACAAATTGATGCATATGGAATGTGCCTCACATTGTAAAGCCCTGCGCCAGAAGGAGGCTTTCCTGCGCAGGGGGGTGGGTGTTCTGGCACTTGAACGCCTCCTAAAAGTGATCTAGTGAAATCTATAAGACCAAATGTATGTATGTTTTTACAGTTACCTATCTTTAAGTAATAATTTCCCATCAATATGTGTACTGAAATTCTTTAATTTTAACCTTAGTGTTTAGCAATATCAGCAACAGTGTCGTCCTGTATCTTCCTCAGCAAATATCACTCTTCTACTTTTCGGGTAAATATTCATATCTTGTGTCCTTTCTTGCGTCCTTTCTACAGCACATTGGGTGTACTTTGCGCACTTGCTTGCCTCCTTAGATGTAGTACCCCTCAGGCTCCCACTGTGGAATCCGACTCGCAGTCTGTAATGGACTGGAGAACCAAACACTCACTTCCCTTACAAGGCAGTGGGTAGTTTACGCGTCTGCTACCTTTCTTAATTTTCACCTTATTCTGCATCAACTAGATGAAACACACCTACCTGCTGCCTTTCTTGGCTGTCTTTGCCAAGTATTATTCTAATTCGAAGTAGAGGCAGCGGAAAGGGCCCGGTGGTGTAATTCTTTAGCTGTTCCGCCCAGAGTGGGAACTTAGTGCACTTGAATTGCTTCCTTTGATGTGGTAGCCGTTTCTCAGACTCCCACTGCGGAATCCGACGCCCTGTCGGTGTAAAGAGCTGGAAATCCAAAGATCCACTTCCCTGACAAGGCAGTGGGTAGTTTGCGTGTCTGCAGCCTTTCTTATTTTTACCTTATTCATCTTCCACTCATTCAACACATCATCCACACATACACACACCTACTTGCTGCCTTTCTTGGCTGTAGTTATCAACTCTTCTTCTATTTCATATTCCGATTCAAAGTCAAGGCCCTTTATCAAGACTTTTTTTTGTAGCTACTACCCCAGCAGAAGGCAGTGGGAAATTTGCGTACTTGCTGCCTTTCTTGGCTGTGGTTATCAACTATTCTTGTATTTCATATTTCTGTTCAAAGTGCAGGCCCTTTATCGAGCCATTTTGTTGTAACGACTACCCCGTCCGAAGGCAGTGGGAAATTTGCACAATTGCTGCCTTTCTTGGCTGGGGTTATCAATTATTCTTCTTGTAATTCAAATTCAAAGTGCAGGCCCTTTATTGAGCCTTCTTGGTAACTACTACCATTGAATGGCAGTGGACTCGTGCGTCCTTTCTACCACACAGTGTGTGTACTTTGTGCACTTGATGTGGTACCCGTTTCGTAGGCTCCCACTGAGGAATCCGACGCCCTGTCTGTGTAATGAGCGGGAAATCCAAAGATCCACTTCCCTGACAAGGCAGTGGGTACTTTGCGCGTCTGCAACCTTTCTTATATTTCACCTTATTTATCTTCTACTCAATCAACACATCATCCACACATACACAGACCTACTTGCTGCCTTTCTTGACTGGGGTTATCAATTATTCTTGAATTTCATATTCTGATTCAAAGTCAAGGCCCTTTATTGAGCCTTTTTGTTGTAGCTACTACCCGGGCCGAAGGTATTGGGAAATTTGCACACTTGCTGCCTTTCTTGGTGGGGTTATCAATTATTCGTCTTGTAATTCAAATTCAAAGTGCAGGCCCTTTATTGAGCCTTCTTGGTAACTACTACCGTTGAATGGCAGTGGACTTGTGCGTCCTTTCTACCGCACAGTGTGTGTACTTTGTGCACTTGATGTGGTACCCGTTTCATAGGCTCCCACTGAGGAATCGGACGTCCTGTCTGTGTAATGAGCGGGAAATCCAAAGATCCACTTCCCTGACAAGGCAGTGGGTAGTTTGCGCGTCTGCAACCTTTCTTATATTTCACCTTATTTATCTTCTACTCAATCAACACATCATCCACACATACACACACCTACTTGCTGCCTCTCTTAGTTGTGGTTATCAACTGTTCTTCTATTTCATATTCCTATTCAAAATGCAGGCCCTTTATCGAGCCTTTTTGTTGTAACAACTACCCCGGCCGACGGCAGTGGGAAATTTGCAAACTTGCTGCCTTTCTTGCCTGGGGTTATCAATTATTATTAAATTTCATAATCTGATTCAAAGTCAAGGCCCTTTATCGAGCTTTTTTGTTGTAGCTATTGCCCCGGCCGAAGGCAGTGGGAAATTTGGCTGGGGTTATCATTTATTCTTCTTGTAATTCAAATTCAAAGTGCAGGACCTTTATTGAGCCTTCTTGGTAACTACTACCCGTAAATGGCAGTGCATAATTTGCACACTTGCGTCCTTTCTTGCGTCCTTTCTACCGCACAGTGTGTGTACTTTGTGCACTTGCATGCCTATTTAGATGTGGTACCCGTTTCTCAGGCTCCCACTGCGGAATCCGACGCCCTGTCTGTGTACTGAGCTGGAAATCCAAAGATCCACTTCCCTGACTAGGCAAAGGGTAGTTTGTGCGTCTGCAGCCTTTCTTATTTTTTACCTTATTCATCTTCCACTCAATCAACACATCATCCACACATACACAGACCTACTTGCTGCCTTTCTTGACTGGGGTTATCAATTATTCTGGAATTTCATATTCTGATTCAAGGTCAAGGCCCTTTATCGAGCCTTTTTGTTGTAGCTACTACCCCAGCTGAAGGCAGTGGGAAATTGAACACTTGCTGCCCTTCTTGGCTGGGGTTATCAATTATTCTCTTGTAATTCAAATTCAAAGTGCAGGCCCTTTATTGAGCCTTCTTGGTAACTACTATCCGTGAATGGCAGTGGGTAATTTGCACACTTGTGTCATTTCTTGCGTCCTTTCTACCGCACAGTGTGTGTATTTTGTGCACTTGATTGCCTCCTTAGATGTGGTACCCATTTCTCAGGCTCCCACTGCGGAATCCAGCACCCTGTCTTTGTAATGAGCTGGAAATCCAAAGATCCACTTCCCTGACAACGCAGTGGGTAGTTTGCACGTCTGCAGCCCTTCTTATTTTTCACCTTATTCATCTGCCACTCATTCAACACATCATCCACACATACACACACCTACTTACTGCCTTTTTTGGCCGGGGTTATCAATTATTCTTCATTTTCATATTCTGATTCAAAGTCAAGGCCCTTTATCGAGCCGCTTTGTTGTAGCTACTACCCCGGCCGAAGGCAGTGGGAAATTGGCGCACTTGCTGCCTTTCTCGGCTGGGGTTATCAATTAATGTTCGATTTCAATTTCAGATTCAAAGTCAAGGCCCTTTATCGAGCCTTTTTGTTGTAACAACTACCCCGGCCAAAGGCAATGGGAATTTTGCACACTTGCTACCTTTCTTGGCTGGGGTTATCAATTATTCTTGAACTTCATATTCTGATTCAAAGTCAAGGTCCTTTATCAAGCCTTTTTGTTGTAGCTACTACTCCGGCTGAAGGCAGTGGGAAATTTGCGCAGAAGAGGAGACCTAATTTCTTGCTCCAAGTTGCCAACTTTCTCACATCTTCTTTTATATTTCCAACACACACACACATCGACATTTAAAAAGATCAAACATTAAAGGCAGCATAGCCCTGTATTGGTATTTTTCGTAACTACCTTGCACTTCTGCTGTCTTCGTTGGATGTGGTTGCCGTTTCTCAACAGGAAACAGACTTTATTTTTTACTACCCAGTTGTCAACTTGCTCAAACCTTCTTTTAAATATCCATTTTCAAACCTGAAAGATTATGCATTCAAAGCCATGCAAAAAGTTATGGCTGTTTGGAAGAAACCAGTGAATGGACGCCTGGAAGCAATAGTGTCAAGAATAAATTTGTATGATTCCTATTTTTGTTCACTAAAAACGCAACAATGGATAGTTGATGATGTTGGTATCTATAACATGTAAACATGTACATCCAAAATAGATGTGAGCTTGTTCTACACTGGTTAAGAAATTAACTTCTTCAAAGAAAAACAACTTTCAAACATCCCAACACAACACGAGATGACAGGACTATGGAAACCATGTAAATCTACCGCACTACATGCCAAAAAGACATTCTTACTGTGTAAGTGACATTTTCCATCTGTAAGATGCAAGATCAGTCAATAGTAAAAAAAATGTTCTCAGTGTAGTGAAATGAGTTTTTGTGAAACATTGAAGCTATTTTCACAACTTGTTTACTGTTGTTTGTTGTTACAGTGTTTGCAGTCCTCACTTTCGATATTTTGAGCTACACTGCAACTATTTTCACAACTTCGTTACTGGAATATCGAGGTTTGTGGTGCTCACATAAAATATTTTGTGATACCTTGAAACTATTTTTGAAACTTGTTTACTGTAATATCAGTGTTTGAGGTGCTCTCATAAAACATTTTTGGAGACATTGCAGCTATTTAAAAAACATCTTCCTGTAATATCAGTGTTTGAGGTGGTAACAGAAAATAATTGTGATACATTGAAAATATTTTTACAACTTTGTTACTGTAATATCGGCATATGTGGTACTTCCTATGAAATTTATTAAATATTTATCTTGGAAAAGAAGCAATAATATTTTGTACATGAGTGTATATTTTGAAATTATTCAAAAAATAAATAGAGTCACTATGCATTGTGTCAAGTGCTTTATTTACGTTATACAGGAATATGTTACCTTTGATTGTCATGACACACAAAGCCAGACAAGATACAACAGTGCAACTCAAGCGCATTACATAATGGTACACAGCATGTCATTGGAAGATTGGGTATTAGGATGGCATACAGAGCTCACATATAATTTGATTTCAGAAACGTATACCTTTTTCTATGGACAGGGGTGGTAAGGTCCTTCCTAGAAGATTTGTAAAATTTAAATGGGGAAAGTAGGAGGTGAAGGACAGAGGTATGAGGTTACGTCTCAGGATGCAAAAATGAATGAAAAGGGTGGTCCAAGGTCTGCATGTACAATGGCCAGTCGAGACATTTTGAGGGCGAGTACTGTCAAGGTGTTGTATATTATGCAAACTGTGGTGGCGGTACTACCACACAGATTGGGCAAGGGCAGATGAAATGATGGATTGTATGTGCTTGGATGACAATACACTGTAGGAGGACCACTGTCAAGTGCAGGGATGTAATACTTAAGACAAAGCAATGGAGGTGGCAACAACGGGCAGGAGGACCCAAGAGTGGTGCAGGCTGGATTTCTTAATCTGTGTCCTACCTACTCTGTTGCAAGCTTACAACAGTGACTACCAGAGTGCCTTACTTTGTCTCCCCCATTACGTTGTCAATTAGGGTGGAAGGAGGGAATAGAAAGAAGTAAACTACATGTCTACAGATGTACTGGTATGTTCAGGACACTGGATCAAGCACTGAATAATCAAAGTCAGATACAAAAGAAGATACACAAAAGAGGGCTGCACAAAAGATACACAAAGGAAGGCTGCACAAATAGGACGGCGGATCTTGTACACAAACTGGTAAGTCTGCAAAAGAACAAGAAGGCTAAGAACACTGGAACGGACGCTACACTGCGGAACTGATTGTGATGAGAAGTAGAAAGATACTGTAAAAAAAGCAGAGTTCAAATAAGGAAACAGTAAATAAAGATATACATGATGACAAAGACACTGGGGTTATACTCTGTTGCCCAACACAGAAAAACATTTGCGGAAATTATATGTTCGAATGTTTAAGGAGCTGCAAAGGGGGTACACAAACCCCATCACCCTAGTCAACACACGCTGCCAACCTAGAATCAGCCTGTGTAAGCTCCCTTTAGACTTAGGGGGCACACAAAACCACGGTAGCAGAAATACTATCTGCTTCCCAACACCGCCAGCCGAACCTCATTCAACGCACACTGCCAGCCTAGAATAGGCCTGTATGAGCTCCCTTTAGACTTAGGGGGTACACAAAACCATGGGGAGCAGAAGTACTATCTGCTGCCCAACACCGCCAGCCAAACCCTAGTCAATGCCCACTCCCAACATAGAACCGGCCTGTATCAGTTCCCTTTAGACTTAGGGGGTACACAAAACCACGGGGAGAAGAAATACTATCTGCTCCCCAACACCGCCAGCCAAACCCTAGTGAACACACACTGCCAGCCTAGAATCGGCCTGTATCAGTTCCCTTTAGACTTAGGGGGTACATAAAACCACGGGGAAAAGAAATACTATCTGCTCCCCAACAACGGCAGCCAAACCCTAGTCAATGCACATTGCCAACCTAGATTAGGCCTGTATAAACTACCGTCTGGACACAGGACAGGAAAAAGCTAGAACACCTGTATTTCATTTTATATCATATGATATATATATATGTATTTGCCTATAAATCTATTTATTAACACTTATATATGTGTATATTTATGAAGTTGTTTTGACAACATTTAAATACGTAAGACACAAAGAGTTTATGTAAATATGTAAAAAAAGATTTCCTTTCAAACATGCATATGACATGTGACCGAAAATAATTTAATTTATTGAAAATAATCGCTTGTTATATTGTTTCCCAATACACTATTGTCTCAAGTTCGTTCACTACACTTCTGTATTCATTAGTCCTTGCATATCTTTAAATAATTGCTGGATATACACTTTATGACTCTATACGCATGCAACATCATTTCGAAGTGAGATGCAGTAAGACAGCGCAGAAGCGTGTATGCTGAGCACAGACATATAGGGGGCACCCTGGGACACTGCAGGAGCCGGTCCTGGGATGTGGCGGACCCCAGGGCCATCAAAGGCTCCAGGACGGAGGCCGCACGGCCCCCCTCCCAACATTCAAAAGCCCTGGGGGGCGGAAGTCCCCTGGGCTGGGGGGTCTGTCACGGACCCCCTTATTTTAAATATTACTGCCCCGGGGAGGTGGCGGTCCCTGGGGCGTATTGGGGGGGCTTGAGCACCCCTACACATACTTAATTTTTTTTTAAAAGCCCGGGGGTGGCAGTCCCTGGGGCTGCAGGGGGTCATCAGCCCCCCTGCATACTTAAAAGTAAAGCCCGGGGGGGTGGCGGTCCCCTGGGCTGGGGGGCCCAAAAATTGCCCCCGGGATTTGGCCCCCCCGGTGGCTAATTAAGAATAAAGCAGACTTCGATTTTTTTCTTTTTCACTGCGTACACGTACCATACATGTACCCAACGATTGTTTTTTTGGGGGGCCTAAAAGCCCATGTGGGACACCCTGAGCAGGCCTAGGGGGTCAGGATGTTTCTACCCTGCCCCCTTTTCATATTTTTCAACTTTGTTTTAATGTTTTCTTGTGACTCGGTTCTACCGAGGCACAAGATGAATGCCAACACTTTCTGGTTTGGAGTGTTGACAGACCGTTGAGCCGTTGAGAGCCAATCAGCATGCAGCGCGTGCTCGTAATTGTACGGTTTTCGGTATGCTTACCATACGCATACGCGTACGGTACTTCGTCTATAGATGTCATCAGTGTTGTCACTGACCATGTCATGAATGATGTAATATGTGACATCATCAGCATTGGATTGCGAATGCGCAAAATATATAGTTAGTGCAACTAACTATATACGGAATTTCATTGGTTTTATATCAATGAAATATCCAGCTAACTATATATGGTCTCTAACCTATGGTTTTTTCAGTGAAATTTTAAGGTTTTGTAAATGCAAATTCCTAACTATATATGGTCTATAACCTATGGTTTTTTCATTGAATTTCATTGGTTTTTTACATGTGTTTGGCTTCTTATATAGCGCACTTATCACCACTAGATATTTGTAAACTTACCTGATATATATACTTACCAATTTGTTGTAAAGTCCTAGGTTTTATAAGCATATGACTGGTAAAGGAATTGCTTTGTAAGTCAATGCATGGTAAAGGATGCATGGTAAAGGCATTGCGTGGTAATGCCTGCATTGCAAAGGCTGTTTCCCCTCTAAAGTGGTACAGTCAGCAAAACATGAATGGTTGAAGTTCTACCCAGAGTTATTGCCAGACTATTTGCAAGCATTCCTCCTACCACCTTTTCTGTGTTTAATGTAAAGCCATAAGTGGCCGAGTATATGCCCTAACAATGGTCCCTTGCTCATTGTGCAATAGAATTCAAGCTATAGCGCACGTATGAGGCCTAAATGGTAGGCTAGGGCGAAATTTTAATTACGCCAGTATAATTCATGCACTTTCAGGAATTTTACTTTACGCTTGTAATTCCTTAAATTTTGCCATTACATCTCGAGCCAATCACAGTAAAAATGTAGTCAAACTGATCAGGATACCCTTCGGGGTGATGGAGCGCTCGAAAAATCTGCATAAGAACCTAACCATTTGTGGTAAACATGTGTGGTGAAAGCACAGAATTCAATCAGCTGTTTTGCACTTTTTTATTACAATTAAATGAGTTCTTGTGTCAAAAATAGATGCAAGTGCGTGTTTTGCTTTAAAAAAAGGAGCAAAATGATGGATTTGTATTTCTCATAATTACATCGAATATAAAGTAATTTTGCCAAAGATTTGAGCAATTATGTGAATTTCGCACACCCCATCTAATAAGGCCAAGGTTAAAATTAGCATGTGATGATCAACTGTGTCAAAGAGCATGAGAGGTTGAGTAGAACAAGAATACAACAATCTCCTTCATTCAGTATTTTGTGAACATTATCCAGTATTTTTAGGGTGTCTGTATAAATGCTACAACCAAGGCAATCATCTATTGAGATGTCATCAGTGATGTCATTTGAGATGTCATCAGTGATGTCATCAGTGATGTCACTGACCATGTCATGAATGATGTAATATGTGACATCATCAGCAGTGGATTGCGGGTGCGCGATATATAGTTATTGCAACTAACTATATATGCGAATTTCTATGGTTTTGTGCGAGTAAATTAAGGTTTTGAAAATGCTAATCCCTAACTATATACGGTCTATAACCAATGGTTTTTTCAGTGAATTTTCAAGGTTTTGTAAATGCAAATTCCTAACTATATATGGTCTATAACCTATGGTTTTTTCAGTGAATATATATATACATATCTATATATATATATATTACCTACTGGCGGTCGCCAGGAGGTATATATAGTTGGGACCTAGTTACCATAGGAAATTCCGAACATTCTATTGGGAATAACTTTGGCGCCGATTGAGGGATCTGTTTGTAATTTTCCTTAAATTTGCCTCGCTCCGCTTCGCTCCTTCCCTGAGCGTCAAGCGGGGGCAGAGAAAAAAGGGGGGGTCCCAAAACGTGTTTTCCGCATGTTAATTTCCATAGGGACATTCTGACACCGCTACAGCTCGAACGGCTGAATGGAATTACACCAGATTTGGCAAAATGGTAGGCACTGGTATGCAGCAGTGCCTTTTGTATGTTTGGTGTAAATCCCTCCAGTAGTTTTTGAGAAAATTTAATTTGAAATTTTTAAAATGGCATTTTCTATGGGACCTTTAGACATGGCTACAGCCCGAACGGCTGAACGGAATTACACCAAACTTGGCAAAATGGTAGGGACAGGTATGCAGTAGTGCCTTTTCTATATTTGGTGAAAATCCCTAATGTAGTTGTTGAGAAAATTGAATTTGAGCAAAATATATATCTATATGCGCTCAACATTTGATTGGGAATAACTTTGATGGCGATTGAGGAATCTGCGTGTAATTTTCCAGAATTTTGGCCAGCTCTGCCCCGCTCCTTCCCTGAAATTTTCAGGGGGATTCATCAAGCGGGGGCCGAAATGGGGAACTAAAACATATTTTCCCCATGTTAATTTCCATAGGGACCTTTAGTAGTTGTTGAGAAAATTGAATTTGAGCAAATTATATATCTATATGCGCTCACCGTACGTGCACCGTACGCGAACGGTACGCATACCGTATGCGTACGTGCGCGTACCCTTACGTGCGCGAGCGAGTTTCTGATTGCCTGGCAGTCGATTGTCAACATTCTAAACTGTCCAAACCAGGAAGTGTTGGCCACCATTTTGTTTTTCAGGAGAACTGAGGCAAAAGAGAGCCCAAAACAAGAGTGGAAAGCATGAAAAAGGTGCAGGGTAGAGATCCTCCAACCCTCTAGCCCTTCTCAGGGGGTCCCAAAAGGACCCCCGATTTAAAAAAAAAAATTGCACTTGGTATTTCCTAGGTATTGTGTAGAATGTGCAAAATATGGATAGACGACTGAATCGACAGATTATCACATGGGCATTTACCATGTTGTCCAGTCGTTATCCTTAGGAAAGCTTAAAAGTCTGTGCAAAATGTTTAATCTAAAACGGATGAATGAAAACCTTTCAAAGTCCGTCATAGAAAGCGTAGCATAAGGCTGTATTTTGTCAGTAACCAATGTCAGATGATGTGCCATCACAGTAGTTTTTGTCATTTCATTAGTTATTCTGAAATCATTCAGGTGTGCCAGACAACGATTTTTTAAGGACCTTTCTAGGGTCCTGACAAATCAATGATGGGTCAATAAAGAAATCCAGGAGGCCTATTAGTGTTAAAAACGTTTTACGTATTGTAACCATCTTATTTTGTTAGTCTTATCAGAGCTTATTGCATCCTTTAAAACAGAGCGATTAAAAGCACACATATCAGTTGTCCAAACCCTGTGCCACAGAAGAACTGGTTGGATCTTGATTATATCTTCTATGCATGGTAAACCAAGTTCAGTGTGACACATAAATGTGGAAACACTAGACGGAACTGCTAAGAGGTACCTCAAATAGATATTTTCCGCCATCTGTAATATAGTCACATTTGAGTACCCCCAGATACCTGCACCATAAGTTGCAATTGCTACACAGATTGCCCTGTATATGCACAACAGTTCCCCGGGCGGCCTCCTACCCATTTTCTACCGAAGTTGGTTAAAGCCATTAAGGAGTTAGAAAACAGAAACCTTCTAGTTTTTATAGCATTACACCATGAACCGGACTGATCAAACAATATCCCTGAATAGGGAAAAGTAGGGGTAGTGTCCAGGGCCTTCAAATTAATAAAGAATGATTTCTTCATTTTATTAGCCCCAGAACCAAAGTTCAAAGTGAAGGTTTTAGTGCAGTTTATAGTCAAGTACAGATTCGTCATAAAAAGGGGGAAGGACGTTACTGCCTTTTTCATTGCAATGGGCGTCCGTGCCATCAACACCGCATCATCAGCGTATAGGAGGGCAGGGACAGATCTTGTGGCTATCATAGGAATGTCCCTGCACTCCCTCAGCAGAGTTCTTTCTAGGTTGTTGATGTATAGGGTAAACAGGAAGGGGGCAAGGACACAGCCTTGCCGCACCCCTCTTGCAAAAGGAAACACCCTAGTGCAGTCTCCATTCCTTCCAAATCTGACCTTGGCCCTAGCCCCTGAATAAAGTTGCCTGAGAAAAGAAACTATATGAACATTCACTCCCAGATTTTCCATAATCATCCGCAGCTTGGAGTGGGTAACACATATGAACGCTGATGTTAAATCAACAAAAGTTAAAAACAGCATCCCTCCCTTGGCTTTAGTATATTTATCTAACAAAATATGCAAGTTTAGGCCCTGGTCTATAGTATCAAGGCCCTTCCGGAATCCATATTGAAGGTCACTGATAACTGATTGCTCATCAGCCCATAATTGTAATCTATCTAAAATCACACGCCCAATTATCTTGATTGTGGAATCCAATAATGACAGTGGGCAATAGCACTTAGGACTTGCCCTATCGCCCTTTTTAAAAATAGGGGACGAGGATAGAGTCATACCATGACGTTGACAATCCCCTTGAGCAACATGCAGTGAATAGTTGCATAAGCAATGGTCCCCATAATGCCACGCTATGTCGGGCCCGGTGCCTTCTCCCCTCATACTGGTTTTAAAACTATGCTAACTTCATTTATAGTAAAGCCAATATCCATTTTCGGGGAGGGAAGTCAGGGCTCCTGCGCAGGTGCCTCCTCCTCCGGTGCCTGGTCGGCTAGAGATAGATAACTATACAGCTGTACAAAGTGTGTTACCCATTCATCCTCCGAGATGGCAATCTCTAATCTTGCTTTGGTATTATCTTTAAAAAAAGGGGCATTGAATGCCTTCCAAAAGGCGGCAGTATCTCGGTTCATGGAAGCCTCATGCAGGGAATTCCATGCGTCCTGTTTCATTTCATCCTTCCTTTTTTTAAGTACCTTCTAA